>NC_058414.1:44688630-44716817 GCF_002201575.2 Neomonachus schauinslandi | reverse complement strand
AGAAAGAAAGAAAGAAAGAAAGAAAGAAAGAAAGAAAGAAAGAAAGAGAAAGAAAGAAAGAAAGAAAGAAAGAAAGAAAGAAACTTCAAGGATGCACATACTTACAAATGACCACAAACTATGTGGATTGTTGCATGGAAGAGTGCAAATTAACTGCATGTGAGTAGGTGTCATGTGGGTGTGGGAAGGGGATTGATGATGGAGGAATGAATGGGAAGAATCACAAAATAAAACACTGGTTGACAATAAAAATTTGCCATGACCCAAGGAGTTCAATTCTGTGCACCTGAGATCCAAAAATCCCAAGGCAAATAAAATAAATAAATAAAATAGAAATAGCAACAAAATTTTAAAATCTATCTATCTGATATATATATATTTTTAATGTTGGCATATCAGTACATAAAAGTTACATAGAACTTAGACCTATAATAATAAAAAATTATGTAGGGATTTAAAGAAATTAAGGAGACCTATAGAATAGCACAGAGAGAATTATTGGAGATGAATATAGTGGTTCTAATCCCTTTTATCCCTGTATATTCTTTTAGCTGTGTGACAAAAAGGAAAACCTTTAACTCAGGAAGTGTTTCACATGGATTGTAAAAGCTGGGTTACTAATTTACTATTTTATTGCTATCTGGCTTAAGAATGCATAGAAAAATACTTGTTTCTGTGACCGGAAATCTTGCAGCCTTACAAACTATCATTACATTCAATGATGGCTAAGGAAAAAAATGCCTTATGTTGCATATATGGCCTTTCTTGTGGTCTAGTTCCAAAACTTACAATGACCCCAAAATGTATTTATTTATTGAATCAAGGAAACAGCAAAGAGGAAGAAGCTTAGTGAGTACTTAGAGTAAGAAAAGGAAAAAAAAAAAAAGGAGGAAAATATTTCTTCTCTTTCAGCTATATTCTAATGGTCTTTTTTTTTTTTAAGATTTATTTATTTATTTGACAGAGAGAGACAGTGAGAGAGGGAACACAAGCAGGGGGAGTGGGAGAGGGAGAAGCAGGCTTCCCGCTGAGCAGGGAGCCCCATGTGGGGCTCGATCCCAGGACCTTGGGACCATGACCTGAGCCGAAGGCAGATGCCTAATGACTGAGCCACACCCAGGCACCCCAACTAGTATTTTAATATAGAAAATCCTCCTTAAAACAAATGACTTGGTTTAAACTGCGCCAATAACATTTAACAATTTCCCTGACCAATCTCTTTTTGGGCAATTGCTTTCTGCAGCGTGTTTGGGAAATTGCAAACAAACAAACAAACAAACCCAAACCAAACCAAAACAAACAAACAAACAAAATCCTTTCTCTTCCTTTACAAGGTTACTTGATTATAATAAATATTCATTACTTCCCGGTTTAATTTAGAAATTGTTCAATGAGAGGGAAAGCAAGGTCTGCAGACAGGAACTGCCCCCACACACTCAGAGAGGAAGAAAACTCACCAAGGATTACCACACATAAGAAAAGGCAGCCCACCCCTGCCAGGTGTTTTGGAAATGAGAGACATGTCAGGCCACACCTCATCCTAAATGTGGCTGGTCTTTTGGTGGCATCGTAAACTCTTCCAAATGTATCCCGCCATGCGGCTCTAGGAGATTTATTCATCTCATAAATATTTCAGAAGGCATTTATAGCAAAATCATTTTTAAAACCACGCAAAGCCCAAGTTTATTATCTTTTTAACAAAAATGTTTTATAATGGAGAATTGTAATCTTACACAAAAGTTGGCCTAAGAGAATAGTGAACCCCTATATGCCTATCACACAATATCAACAACGATTATCACTTTACCAATTTCATTTTTATCTCTCTCTCCCCAACTTCTTTCCTGGAGGAATTTAAAGTGACATTGTGTTGGGGTGCCCGCATGGCTCAGTCAGTTGAGCTTCTGCCTTGGGCTCGGGCCCTGATTTCAGGGTCCTGGGATTGAGCCCAGCGTCCGGCTCCCTGCCCAGTGGCAAGTCTGTTTCTCCCTCTCTCCGCTTACATTCTCTCTCTCTCTGTGTCTCTCAAATAAATAAATAAGATCTTAAAAAAATAAAGTGACATTGTGTCATTTTTATTCATAAATATTTTACTTTATCTCTAAATGAGAATGGGATGTTTCTACCCTTTTTACCTTTGTCTTTAAGGAATAATACATTGCACTTTTGCCATTGTTTAAATAAATATTGCAGTCACATAATAAAGGCCATTTATGGAAGAGGATAGCAATTAAGACCATTAGAATATAGAATAATAAAATAAAATACTAGTTGGAAATTAGTAACATGTATTTTTAAGGTTTGTGACAATTGAAACATTTCAAGCTATGAGTACTAAAATCTGGGGGAAGATGATGAGGACCGCTCTGGAAGTCTGTGCAGAGTAGGCTTTCCAATAGGATAATGGAACCAGCTGGCTTCCTCCACTTGTCATGTCAAGTAAACCAAACTCATTCTTTAGAAAAGGGTCACATCTTTCAAAAGGTCATCAGGCGGTTGACTTTCTTGTGTCATTTGGATGACCAGGACAGGTTTTCAATTTTTCTAGCTTTCAACTTTCCCTCTTGGGATTATGAGACTGTAAAAGTGAATCTTTTCTGCAGAACGTGCTCTGTCCATCTGCTAAGAGAAGTTGAAAAGTTTTATGATGAAATTGGAATTCAAAAGTTTAAAGTTCTACTTTGCTAAAAGGAAAATAGTTTGACGTTTGAGTATTGTTGCTTTGTATTTCAACCAATGAAAAAATGGAATGTTCCTCAACAGTCGTTAAAAAATAATGGCGGTTATCTTGGCTTGATGTTTTATCTCCCATCCTAGACAATGTGGAAAAGACATTCCTCAAACTTCAGAGAAATATAAAAAGCCGTTTTTGTGTGTGTGTCAAATTTTATAGACAAACAAATATGTCAAATACTTTGTAGTTTAGGAGATACAGTTTTAGCAGTCGGTTTTCCAGTGATAAAATTAGAGATGAAAAGATACTTGAAGTCTGTTTCCTGCCCCCTGCATGGTTATAGCTCTTAGAGGCACTGAGTATAATAGTTAGGAATCTGGAGAAACAGAGCTACTTAGATTTTATTTCCAGATGCTCCATTTATAAGCAGTGTGGCCTTTGGCAAATTAGTAACCTCCTCAACATCTCCATCTGTAAAATAATGATGATGAATATATACTGGGCACATACATATAAAAACATGTGCACAGGGGCACCTGGGTGGCTCAGTCGTTAAGCGTCTGCCTTCGGCTCAGGTCATGATCCCAGGGTCCTGGGATTGAGCCCTGCATCGGGCTCCCTGCTCCGCGGGAAGCCTGCTTCTCCCTCTCCCACTCCCCCTGCTTGTGTTCCCTCTCTCGCTGTGTCTCTCTCTGTCAAATAAATAAATAAAATTAAAAAAAAAAACGTGCACACTGTTGTAGAGGTTAAATTAAATTGTACATAAAAGGTACATAACAAGTAACTAGCACATTTATAGAATGTGCCCAGTAAATATTAATTATTATTGGCTCTGGGATAGCATTTACATTTAATTTAAAATACACAGCAATAGATATGTATGACTGTCAAAATAACTGCTTTGAAAAGAAGTTTAAAAAACACATTTGTTGTACAGAATGAGACAAAAATGCAGCATGTATCACACAGTTGAATGATTCTGAATTGCCCTGAAATTCCCTAAAAAAGACAGTTTTCTCACTGGAAAATACTTTGACTTTCAAACTGCATCTGGTTTGAGTTAGCCTTGGAAATCACTGCACTTTTTTCCTAAAAAAAAAAGTGCTTGATAATCTCCACATGATCCTGACAAAAATGCCTTAAATTTAATGTGTTTTTTTTTTGATAATCTCTTGATTGCTCAAAACTTTCAAAAAGAGAAATATAAGCAGCCAGTTATGCACCCGGGCCTTTATCGATTGTTAATGTAATTGTCTGACTGTAAGAATGTGAACAGGCTCATCTCCGGCTCACCATTGTTGTATAACTGTACTCAAATATAGAACATTTCTCCTCACTGCTTTCAGTTCCTAATTATTAATATTCTCAAATCGATATTAGTGTGGCTCCAATTAAAAGCTTCTCACCCAACAGGTGCCAATATTTTCCCCCAAAACTATTCCTTATCTAATAGGACCTTAGTATATTATATTCATTAACTTTCCATTTTATTCCCTAGAGATATTAACTGAAACATCAAAGATAGAATCCAATTGCTTATTGTTGGATAAGATAAAGGAGCCCAGGCCTTTAAAAAATCACAAGAGCTCTCCAAATGTTCCTGGCTGGCTCAGCGGAGAATCTAGCATCTGTGGGACTCTGAGAGCTTGACAACACTAACCAGGCTGTGTGGTCCGCTGTCCTGTTTCAGGCTGGACCTGTTCACAGCATTTCAGTGAAAGGTTTAAGAGACGCAGATTCTGGAGACAAACTGTTGAAATCAATTCTAGTTCTGTCACCTACTCTGTGTCTCAGGTATAATTGTTTGTGATCTTTCAAAAAGGGACAAAACTAATCCCTAGCTGGTAGGGTAGTTTTGAGGATTAGTTGAGTCAATCCATGTAGAATGCTTAGGATAGGGTTTAGCACAAGGTAACGGCCAGTATGTATTAGCTATATCATCAACAATATCAACAGAATCATCATCATTATCATAAGCACACAGATAAATATACATATATACGCATACATATAAATATGCATATATGAGCCAAAATGGTATGCTTTTTGGTTTTACCTTGCAATTTTTACTTACCATGCACTACTTTTTTTAGGGAAGTACATAAAGATTTATGTCATTTAAAAAGCACTGTCTTCTGGCACATTATATTGATGTACTGATCTTATGTTGGTGTACCTTTCTGGGCTTTTTGCTTTACAAATAATTTTTAAACCTACAGGATTTTATACATATGAATACCACTCTTTCTGAAGAATGGATTTGTAGAAGTGAAACTAATGGATCAAATTATATTTCTATTTTAAAATCTGATAGATCTAAAGTATTTTCCAAGTATATCATGCCCATTTTATTCTTCTAAAAACCGTATAAGACTATTCATTTTCACAGGCCCTAGTCAGCACTTAGTGCTATCAGTTTAATTATTGCAAATCCAGTGAGTATGAAATTGTATTGCATTTGGTTTTAATTTGCATTTCCCGGCTAAGAGTGAAGTTCAGCACATTTTAAAAATATTTTTTGGCTGCCTATAGGTATTCCAGAACTTTTATTTTCATATTATTTATGTATCTTTTGTGTGGTTTCTTTTTCTTATATTTCTTTAATCATTGTATATATTAGGAGTATTAATTCATTTTCTCTTTTATGTGTTACAAATATGTTGTCCTCAGCTATTGGTGGGGATAAAATGTCTAGATTTTTTTTAAGTGGGCCTTTCCAAACTTAGAATATTCTCTCATTTTGTCTTCTAACCATTTTACAGCTTTGCTTTTACTCTTCAGATATTTAATCTACATATAAAATACTTTGGCATAAGGTGGTTGCAAAAATGCAGCTTTATATAAATTGGGTAGCCAATTTCCTCATAGTGAAATTCGAGTGAAGTCAGAGCTAGAAACTGAGAGATGGATAAGACTTTAAACATTATTTGGTCCACAGTCCCATCTTGCTATTCAGATGACTAAGTGCCCCCAAAAGAAAACCAAATAGCTGATCCCAGCTTAGGGCAATTTAATGTGAATGTTAAAGCTTGATGGTTGGTCAGAAATTGCATCAGCTGCCAGCTGCCATGACATTTCCTGCCACATGGATCTGCATTAAACAATTCGGCTGGTACTATTTCCACGTTAAGCTTCCTCTTCTAGATATTTTTGCCCTTCCCTGAAATCATAGGTTTTACAGCATTATTTCAGACAGATAGGATTTTTGCACCCCTTTTCTTTTAATATATATATATATTTTTTTCAAAGCTCTGAGAGAATTTCTTCAGCTTTTGGTCTGGCTCAACCCTTCTTCTGAAAATGAGAAAGTTTAATATTCCATCCATAAATGTCTATCAGACACAAAGATGCTCAGTTTTGCAGGCCAGGCTCAGGTAGAAAAACCTACAATTTGATTCCTAAAACTCATATATATATATATATATATGTATATATATACACACACACACACACTTGACTGTAATCTTCAAGGGATAATCTGTGATACAAGCTTGTTTTGAGAGGAATGGTTTTTAAATTGGTTTTAATTAGCATTACCTAATTGGCCTTTATTGTTTCTTTTCTACTTGCTAAAATAATGCATATAAATTGAAGGGAATTTAGAAACTACATAAAAATATAAAGAAAAATTCCATTCTGACATCATCACTTCAAATATTTTTATATTTTTTAATCTTTATATGGATACATACGTGATTTTTTAACAGAATTAGTATCATATTGAACATGATTTTTCTTTTTAAAATTTCCTTTTATTATTTGAAAAAGTAGTTGAAAATTATGAGATTTAACATTAAAATCTGGGGAGACTGGTGGTAGGTCAATTTATAATGTTCAATTGCCCACTGGGAGAATGTATCCCTTTCACATGATTTTAATTTTTAAAACTTTTCTCAGTTCTTAACTTTTATATTTTGTTTCTAACTCTTTGAGAAATCTAAGTAAGTATAATAGCCAAATAGTCAAAGTAGGTCACAGCTCTAGAAAAGAAGCACAGTATTTTGCTTCAGTAGGAGGAATCTGGAATGAAATGAATTACCTGTATATAAAATTTAAGGGGACAAGTATTTGAAAAAAGTAAATACCAGACCAATGCAGGAAGAGGAGCTAAGAAAACATAATGAACTGTTATAGAATGTGTACTTCTTATCCTCGGAGATAATTCAGAGCTAATACAGCAATGAATAGAGATAAATATATGGTTTTGAAACACTATTTAGAAAAAATATATATATACGTATAAATTATATAAGCCTTAAAATAAAGAACATAGAAAAAGATTAACAGAATGAACAAATAATAAAATATGGAACAAAGGAATAATAAAGAGAATGCCATTAAATGAATTGGGAGACAAAGACATGATTTACCAAACTCAAAGCTGTTTTTCCTTTTTTTTCTAAATATCAGTTAGCCAGACATACGTTTACAAAAATTGATCTGGGAAATGGGAACAAACCAAACACAAATGAAGTAGGTGAAATAACTAAAGGTACAAAAGGCATATTGAAACTTATCAACTTATGCTATAGGTAACAATTTAACAGTGCATTAGAAAACCAAATTAAATGGACAAATAAAATTAAAATGTAAAGTGACAAAATTAGTAAAAGATGGAAAAGCAACTTGAATAAACCAATGGCCATGAAATATATTTTATTACTAGTTGGGAGCTTTCTGTCTTAGAAAGCACACGACAAGTAAGAATTTACAGGTAATTCTTACCATGTATTCAAAGAACAGTGCTAATTTCTAGTTTATACAAGTTGAATGAAAAAATAAGAAAAGAGAAAAAAATGCCAAGCTATTGTTATGAGGCCACATTTTATTTCCATTGGCTGCATTTCCTCAAGAAGACTTTTGCCTTGAAAAACCATTAAGCAAGGACCTTTTTCCTAATTCCATTTCTATTTCAATTTTCTATTTCCATTTCAATTTTCTATTTCCATTTCAATTTTCTATTTCCATTTCAATTTAAAATGTCTTCCAAACTGTATTCTGTGATAATGACAATCAGAATTAATCCCCTATGCTTTCTTCCTATGAAATAAGAGCAATTTACAAACCAAACCTATGAAGTAGGAATGGAAGTGAACAAAAGCATTGAATTTTATTCCACTACAGAAAGTTTAATATGAACTTTTTTCCCATATTAATTTTTAATTTATTTTTATTGACATATAATTAACACAGTGTTATTAATTTCAGGGGTACAACATAATTGATTTTGTAAAGGTTAAAGAAATAGTATTTTCCTATAATTACAAAACCTTTTTTTTTTGGTATAGATTTTTTCCTACTCATCCTGGAAAACAGGAAAAACATTTTTCTTGTCTAAAGAAAGAATGATGTATCCTTAATTTTAATTTGCTTAACAAATGTTTAGCCATTTAATTGATACGGGTAGAATGAATTAATTTTGAAGTCATCCCTGTGTATAACATAGTGGTTAATAGTTCAGGCTTTGCAGTTAAGAAGCCTGGATTTTATTTCCAGTTCCTCCTTAGAAGCTGTGTGGCCTTTAGCAAGTTACATAAATGCTCTTAGCCTCCACATCTCTAAAATGGTAATAATATCTTAGAGAATTTTTGTAAGAATTAAACTAGGTAACTAATATAAAGAGATTTAGGGTAGCTGGCTCCCAGTAACCCTCTATGCATCTTAGTTACCTGTGCTGTGATAGATTTTGTTAGAATAATTCAATTATAATTTAAAGTAAAGAATCTTTAGCTAAAAGCTTAAGCATCATGATATATATGATGAACAAAAATGCCTTTCAAATAACTTTTAAAAACACATTTAGTATCCTAAATAAGGTAATGCTGTAGAAAAATTCTATTTGCTATCATTTAATGTCCTAGGAGCCAAAGACTACAATTCCTGGTTGGAAATGTTATGTGTAGCGACTCAAAACTTGGAAATAAGGCAAAAGAAGTACAGCACAACCTTTCAACATCATCCTGAGGCACTGTTTAACAAGTCCATCCAATGATTATTTAATCATCTAAAACTACACTAATATGGTGACCACCTGCCATAAGCAGCCACTGAGAACTTGCAATATGGCTAGTCAGCACTGAGATGTACTAGAGGTATAAAATGGACACCAGATTTGAAGACGTAGTAAGAAAAAAGAATGTAAAATATCCCATTAATAATTTGTTATATTATGTGTTAAACTGATAATAGTTTTCATATAATAGGTTACATAAAGTTTATTATTAAAAATATATTTTACTTTTTTCTTTTTTTTCAATGTGTTTACTGGAAATTTTTGAATTACTTATGTGGCTGGCATTTTATTTCTATTGGATGGTGCTGATCTAGAGTATAAAGCTTTGTGTGATTCACTATTTATAATTAACTAAGGCCTGGACTCTATAAAGGTACATGGTAACTGGTAGATTTAGTTGCAGTAGGAGTGCAAATGATTTCTCTCTTGTTATGACTTTATTACCCTGAAGGACAGCAAGCAGTTTTGTAAATAACCTGGGAATCTTATTACAAGATTTTTTTTTAATTTTTATTGTTATGTTAATCACCATACATCATTAGTTTTTGATGTAGTGTTCCATGATTCATTGTTTGAGTATAACACCCAGTGCTCCATGCAGAACGTGCCCTCTTTAATACCCATCACCAGGCTAACCCATCTTCCCACCACCTCCCCTCTAGAACCCTCAGTTTGTTTTTCAGAGTCCATCATCTCTCACGGTTCGTCTCCCCCTCCAATTTCCCCCCCTTCATTCTTTGCCTCCTGCTATCTTCTTCTTCTTTTTTTTTTCTTAACATATATTGCATTATTTGTTTCAGAGGTACAGATCTGTGATTCAACAGTCTTGCACAATTCACAGCGCTTACCAGAGCACATACCCTCCCCAGTGTCTATCACCCAGTCACCCCATCCCTCCCACCCCACCCCCCACTCCAGCAACCCTCAGTTTGTTTCCTGAGATTAAGAATTCCTCATATCAGTGAGGTCATATGATACATGTCTTTCTCTGTTTGACTTATTTCGCTCAGCATAACACCCTCCAGTTCCATCCACATCGTTGCAAATGGCAAGATCTCATTCCTTTTGATGGCTGCATAATATTCCATTGTATATACACACCACATCTTCTTTATCCATTCATCTGTCGATGGACATCTTGGCTCTTTCCACAGTTTGGCTATTGTGGACATTGCTGCTATAAACATCGGGGTGCACATACCCCTTCAGATCCCTACATTTGTATCTTTGGGGTAAATACCCAGTAGTGCAATTGCTGGGTCATATGGTAGCTCTATTTTCAACTTTCTGAGGAACCTCCATACTGTTTTCCAGAGTGGTTGCACCAGCTTGCATTCCCACCAACAGTGTAGGAGGGTTCCCCTTTCTCCACATCCTCACCAACATCTGTCATTTCCTGACTTGTTAATTTTAGCCATTCTGACTGGTGTGAGGTGGTATCTCACTGAGGTTTTGATTTGGATTTCCCTGATGCCGAGCAATGTTGAGCACTTTTTCATGTGTCTGTTGGCCATTTGGATGTCCTCTTTGGAAAAATGTCTGTTCATGTCTTCTGCCCATTTCTTGATTGGATTCTTTGTTCTTTGGGTGTTGAGTTTAAGAAGTTCTTTATAGATTTTGGATACTAGCCCTTTATCTGATATGTCATTTGCAAATATCTTCTCCCATTCTGTCGGTTGTCTTTTGGTTTTGTTGACTGTTTCTTTTGCTTTGCAAAAGCTTTTTATCTTGATGAAGTCCCAATAGTTCATTTTTGCCCTTGCTTCCCTTGCCTTTGGCGATGTTTCTAGGAAGAAGTTGCTGTGGCTGAGGTCGAAGAGGTTGCTGCCTGTGTTCTCCTTTAGGATTTTGATGGACTCCTGTCTCACATTGAGGTCTTTCAACCATTTGGAGTCTATTGTTGTGTGTGTGGTGTAAGGAAATGGTCCAGTTTCATTCTTCTGCATGTGGCTGTCCAATTTTCCCAACAGCATTTGTTGAAGAGACTGTCTTTGTTCCATTGGACATTCTTTCCTGTTTTGTCAAAGATGAGTTGACCATAGAGTTGAGGGTCCATTTCTGGGCTCTCTATTCTGTTCCATTGATCTCTGTGTCTGTTTTTGTGCCAGTACCATACTGTCTTGATGATGACAGCTTTGTAGTATATCTTGAAGTCCGGAATTGTGATGCCGCCAGCTTTGCTTTTCTTTTTCAACATTCCTCTGGCTATTTGGCATCTTTTCTGGTTCCATACAAATTTTAGGAATCTTTGTTCCATTTCTTTGAAAAAAGTGGATGGTATTTTGATGGGGATTGCATTGAATGTGTAGATTGCTCTAGGTAGCATTGACATCTTCACAATATTTATTCTTCCAATTCATGAGCATGGGACGTTTTTCCATTTCTTTGTGTCTTCCTCAATTTCTTTCATGAGTATTTTATACTTTTCTGAGTACAGATCCTTTGTCTCTTTGGTTAGATTTATTCCTAGGTATCTTATGGTTTTGGGTGCAATTGTAAATGGGATCGACTCCTTAATTTCTCTTTCTTCTGTCTTGTTGTTGGTGTATAGGAATGCCACTGATTTCTGTGCATTGATTTTATATCCTGCCACTTTACTGAATTCCTGTATGAGTTCTAGCAGTTTGGGGGTGGAGTCTTTTGGCTTTTCCACATAAAGTATCATATCAACTGCAAAGAGTGAGAGTTTGACTTCTTCTTTGCCGATTTGGATGCCTTTTGTTTCTTTTTGTTGTCTGATTGCTGTGGCTAGGACTTCTAATACTATGTTGAATAGCAGTGGTGATAGTGGACATCCCTGCCGTGTTCCTGACCTTAGGGGGAAAGCTCTCAGTTTTTCCCCATTGAGAATGATATTTGCTGTAGGTTTTTCAAAGATGGATTTTATGATATTGAGGTATGTACCCTCTATCCCTATACTCTTCAGAGATTTGATCATTAAAGATGCTGTACTTTGTCAAATGCTTTTTCTGCATCTATTGAGAGAATCATATGATTCTTGTTCTTTCTTTTGTTAATATATTGTATCACATTGATTGATTTGCGGATGTTGAACCAACCTTGCAGCCCAGGGATAAATCCCACTTGGTCGTGGTGAATAATCCTTTTAACGTACTGTTGGATCCTATTGGCTAGTATTTTGGTGAGAATTTTTGCACCCATGTTCATCAGGGATATTGGTCTGTAATTCTCCTTTTTGATGGGGTCTTTCTCTGGTTTGGGATCAAGGTAATGGTGGTCTCATAAAACGAGTTTGGAAGTTTTCCTTCCATTTCCATTTTTTGGAACAGTTTCAGAAGGATAGGTATTAATTCTTCTTGAAATGTTTGGTAGAATTCCCCTGGGAAGCCATCTGGCCCTGGGCTTTTGTTTGTTGGGAGATTTTTGATGACTGCTTCAATTTCCTTAGTGGCTGTACATCTGTTCAGGTTTTCTATTTCTTCCTGGTTCAGTTTTGGTAGTTGATGCATCTCTAAGAATGCCTCCATTTCTTCCAGGTTATCTAATTTGCTGGCATAGAGTTGCTCATAATATATTCTTATAATTGTTTGTATTTCTTTGGTGTTGGTGGTGATCTCTCCTCTTCCATTCATGATTTTGTTGATTTGGGTCATTTCTCTTTTCTTTTTGATAAGTCTGGCCACGGGTTTATCAATCTTGTTAATTCTTTCAAAGAACCAGCTCCTAGTTTCGTTGATCTGTTCTACTGTTCTTTTGGTTTCTATTTCATTGATTTCTGCTCTGATCTTTATTCTTTCTCTTCTCCTGCTGGGTTTAGGCTTTATTTGATGTTTTTTTCTCTAGCTCCTTTAGGTGGAGGGTTAGGTTGTGTACTTGAGACCTTTCTTGTTTCTTGAGAAAGGCTTGTATTGCTATATACTTTCCTCTTAGGACTGTCTTTGCTGCATCCCAAAGATTTTGAACAGTTGTGTTTTCATTCTCATTGGTTTCCATGAATTTTTTAAATTCTTCTTTAATTTCCTGGTTGACCCATTCATTCTTTAGTAGGATGGTCTTTAGCCTCCATGTATGTGAGTTCTTTCCAACTTTCCTCCTGTGATTGAGTTCTAGTTTTGAAGCATTGTGGTCTGAAAATAGGCAGGGAATGATCCCAATCTTTTGGTACCAGTTGAGACCTGATTTGTGACCTAGGATGTGATCGATTCTGGAGAATGTTCCATGGGCGCTAGAGAAGAATGTGTATTCCGTTGCTTTGGGGTGGAATGTTCTGAATATATCTGTGAAGTCCATTTGGTCCAGTGTGTCATTTAAAGTCTTTATTTCCTTGTTGATCTTTTGCTTAGATGATCTGTCCATTTCAGTGAGGGGGGTGTTAAAGTCCCCTACTATTACTGTATTGTTGTCAATGTGTTTCATTGCTTTTGTTATTAAGTGGCTTATATAATTGGCTGCTCCCATGTTAGGGGCATAGATATTTACAATTGTTAGATCTTCTTGTTGGATAGACCCTTTAAGTAGGATATAGTGTCCTTCCTCATCTCTTATTACAGTCTTTGGTTTAAAATCTAATTTGTCTGATATAAGGTTTGCCACCCCAGCTTTCTTTTGGTGTCCATTAGCATGGTAAATGGTTTTCCACCCCCTCACTTTCAATCTGGGGGTGGTTTTGGGTCTAAAATGAATCTCTTGCAGACAGCATATCGATGGGTGTTGTTTTTTAATCCAATCTGATAGCCTGTGTCTTTTGATTGGGGCATTTAGCCCATTTACATTCAGGGTAACTATTGAAAGATAGGAATTTAGTGCCATTGTATTGCCTGTAAGGTGACTGTTACTGTATATTGTCTGTGTTCCTTTCTGGTCTATGTTGCTTTTAAGCTCTCTCTTTGCTTAGAGGACCCCTTTCAAGATTTCTTGTAGGACTGGTTTCATGTTTGCAAATTCCTTTAGTTTTTGTTTGTCCTGGAAGATTTTTATCTCTCCTTCTATTTTCAATGACAGCCTAGCTGGATATAGTATTCTTGGCTGCATATTTTTCTCATTAAGTGCTCTGAATATATCATGCCCATCCTTTCTGGCCTGCCAGGTCTCTGTGGATAGGTCTGTTGCCAATCTAATGTTTCTACCATTGTAGGTTACAGATCTCTTCTCCTGAGCTGCTTTCAGGATTTTCTCTTTGTCTCTGAGACTCGTAAGTTTTACTATTAGATGTTGGGGTGTTGACCTATTTTTATTGATTTTGAGAGGGGTTCTCTGTGCCTCCCGGAATTTGATGCCTGTTTCCTTCCCCAAATTAGGGAAGTTCTCTGCTATAATTTGCTCCAATATACCTTCTGCCCCTCTCTCTCTTTCTTCTTCTTCTGGGATCCCAATTATTCTAATGATGTTTCGTCTTATGGTATCGCTTATCTTTCGAATTCTGCCCTCGTGATCCAGTAGTTGTTTATCTCTCTTTTTCTCAGCTTCTTTATTTTCCATCATTTGGTCTTATATAGCATTGATTCTCTCTTCTGCCTCATTTATCCTAGCAGTTAGCACCCCATTTTTGATTGCACCTCATTAATAGCCTTTTTGATTTCGACTTGGTTAGATTTTAGTTCTTTTATTTCTCCAGAAAGGGTTTCTCTAATAATCCCCATGCTTTTTTCAAGCCCAGCTAGTATCTTTAAAGTCATGATTCTGAAATCTAGATCCGACATCGTACTAATGTCCGTATGAGTAGGTCCCTGGTAGTCGGTACTACCTCTTGTTCTTTTTGTTGAGGTGATTTTTTCCATCTTGTCTTTTTGTCCAGCGGAGAATAGATGAATAAGAGAACAAAATGCTAACAGGGTAACAACGTCCCCAGAAAATATACTCTAAACAAATCAGAAAATACCTGACGCCAGGGGAAAAGAAAGGGAAAGAAAGAAAAAAGAAAAAGAAAAAGATAAAAACAAACAAAAACAGAACAAAACAAAAAAAACCAGAATATGATCAAATATGATCAGGCTGGTGCATAGATCAGTGCCACACACTAGATTTTGGGTGTATTTTGGTCTGTTAGAAGAAAGTGCCTCCCAAAATTTTAAAGAAAGAAAAACTTATATATGTACAAAAATAAGGGTTTATATGATGAAGGGATGGAATATGACTGTAAAGTTGAAAATTATAAAAAATTTCATAAAAAGAATTGATAAGAAGTTGTTTGAAAAAAGAAAGAAGAGGATTTAAAAAAAAAAAAGAAAAAAAAAGGGAGAGAATGTGATCAGGCAGGAGACTAGAACAGAGCCATACACTAGAGATTTAGGGTATATTTTGATCTGTTAGAAGAAACTGTATCTCAAAATTTTAAAGACAGAACAACTTATATATATATGCCAAAAAATAAGGGTAACTACTATGAAGGGATGACTCTAAAAATGAAAAATAAAAATGTTTTTTAAAAAGGGGATTGATAAGATGTTGGTTGAAAAAGGGAAAAAGAAAAATTCAAAAAAAAAAATAAAAAGACAGTTAAAAAAAAATTAACCTTGAAAGACTAAAGAATCATGGGAAAAAAAGCCATGAATTCTATGTGCTGTATTCCCCTAGCACTGGAGTTCTGCCATTCTCATTGATGGGTAAACTTGGTCTTGGCTGGCTGTTCTTGCTGATCTTCTGGGGGAGGGGCCTGTTGCCGTGGTTCCCAAATGTCTTTGCCGGAGGTGGAATTGCCCCGCCTTTGCCGGTCCGGGCTAAGTAATCTGCTTGGGTTTGCTCTCGGGAGCTTTTGTTCCCTGCAAACTTTCCGTATAGCTTTGGAGGACGAGAGTGAAAATGGCGGCCTCCCAATCTCCGCCCCGGAGGAGCCGAGAACTCGGTGCCCCCCTCCTCAGTGTGCCCCCAGAGAAAAGCAGTCAGTCACTCCCGTCTCCCTGGTCTCTGGCCGCACTCTGCGCTCACCTGGCCTGTGACCAAGCATTTCTGTCTCTGGCTCACAACCCCGTGTGGAGTCTCCAAACCCAGCAGATCCCTATGGTGAACTCCCGCGCCACTCCTCCTGGGGGAGGAAGGAGAGTCTCCCCAGATCTGCCACTTGTTGGGTCCCTGCTGGAGGAGCAGTGGCCTGACTGTGCCGCGGATCCCGGTTTATGGCAACCCTGAGCTGAGAGCCCACTCCTCGGCTCCGTCTCTGCAGCCGGCTTCCCCGCTCTGTTACCTGGGAGCTCTGCCATACTCAGGCACCCCCGGTCTTCCTGTGACCCTGAGGGTCCTGAGACCACACTGTCCCATGGGGGTCCTACCCCCCACTTAGCCACCGGAGCGACATCCCTCAGTGGAGCTGACTTCTAAAAGTTCTGATTTTGTGCTCCACGGCTCTATCACTTGCCGGAAGCGGCCGACGGAGGCCCCCCTCCCCCGCTGTCTATCCTCCCAAATATCACCTCGGATTCACTTCTCCGCACGTCCTACCTTCCAGAAAGTGGTCACTTTTCTGTTCAGAGAGTTGCTGCTTTTCTTTTCTTCGATCTCCTGTTGAGTTTGTAGGTGTTCTGAATGGTTTGATCCCTAGCTAGCTGAATTCCTGAGACCAGACGAAATCCAGGTCTCCTACTCCTCCGCCATCTTGCTCTGCCCCTTGTTACAACATTTTTAAAACGTGTATAAGTACCCAGAATCTTAAAATGATCTTATAACCAGCTTCATCATCTTCTTGACTCCCTCATTAATGAATTAGTAAACCTCTAATGATTTAATAGATATGGGTTAGAAGATATCATTCCAATGAACAGTACATTTTTTCAACTTTCCAAAAAACTATACTTTGATAAAAGAAATTTCTTATTATGCTTACAATATTTGAATTAGTTTCGCTTTACAAACTGTCTTTTGTCTATTAATTGCAGAATGCTTTTTTTAAAATTCAGCTATGACACAATTTAACATTGTTCTGAAAGTCATCTTACAATTCACAATTCACAAACAACTCGCCAAGAGAAATAGAACCAGGAGTTTATGGCGTGACCTTTATCCATTGTCTGCAAGAATGTGAACACGTATCATAGAGATTTATGTTAATTAGACCACTTCCCTCACGCACCTTTGAGCAGTTAATCATTAACCTTCCCAGCAAGCCTTAAGGCTAAGCCTGTGTTTGCCTGGCAATGATGAAAAGACTTGGCAATCACTGAAGTGCACGCATTTTCCCTAAAACCTCCCTTTCTTACATCAAGGGATAGTATTTCCATTTCAAGTACAATGAACAAAAATCTTAAAATTTCAACATTCCTGACAGATGCAAAGCAGTGAGATGCGTACTACTCTGCAAAGATATTTAGAAATCAGTTCGTTTTCACCTATTGTTAGCTAGAAGAGGTACATAGAATATATACATACTCCAGTACTCTTCAATTGCTGGTGAGTAACTTCAGCTTCATTGGCTCTTTCCAGTGAGAATCAACAACTAGGTCATCTATACCTTATGCGCTCTCAGATTATTCCAGTGAAGCCATTCATTCAACAGAGTTTTAGTGGGCATCTACTATACATCAGCTACTGTACTTGACACTGGGACACAGCAGTGAACACTGACAAAATCCTGGCCTTTTCTGTTAGTAGGGAGACCCTAATAGCTGAAGAAGAGTAAATGAAGGCAGTAGTGGATGAGTTCAGTCAAGTAACCAGGACAAGACAGCAAAAGACCATGCAGGATATTGAAAGAACTTTGGATTAAGATATGAAAGACACTGGAAAGTTTTAAGCAGAAAAGTGACATGTTAGGAATTGCATTTTACAAGAGTCAAACAACTCTACTGCTCTGTTGAGAATAGACTAAGGTAAGGGTGGGCCTCCAGGAGGCTCCCAGATAGGAGGCTATGGCAATAATTCAGGCAAGGGATAATGGGGATTTTGACCATGTATTTACTAGAGATGGTGCAGAATAGTTGAGGTTATAGTATAATGTGAAGTAGAAAAGACAGGATTTGTTGATGGTGGTGTAAAGTAAAGAATAGAGATAGAGCGACTCTTATTTTTATTTCTTGCCTGAGCAAGTGGGAGAATGAAGTTACTCTTTAATGAGATAGGCAAGACTATCAGAGAATTGGTAAAGAACATCAGGGCTCAGTTTTGAGCATGGTAAGTTTGGGAGGAATATTAGACATCATGGAGAGACGTCCAGTTGTCTGGAGTTGAAGAGAGAAGACAGGGCTAATGATACACAGTGGAAGTCTTACACATGTGGATGACATTTATTTTGTTTCTTAGATATTATTTAAATTCAAGTTAGTTAACATATAGTGTATTGTTAGTTTCAGGGGTAGAATTTAGTGATTCATCAGTTGCATATAACATCCAGCGCTCATTACATCAAGTGCCCTCCTTAATGCTCATCACCCAGGTACCCCATCCCCCCACCCATAAGGCATGTAGATGGGATCACCAAGGGTACACAGGAAAGAGATTGGGGCCAAGCAAGGAGCCCTGGAGCGTTCCCACCTTTCTACTCTCATGTCCTGAGTAAATTCACCTGTCTGATGTATTTAATCCAGTATCTGCTACATCTGTTTTTCTAAAGATACATTTTCTTTTCATGGATTATCTATTACAATTCCAGGGAACTTGAATTATGCAGAACATCCTCAGGGGAAATGATGTAACTCATTGCCTCATCTTTCCACTTAATGTTGCTTATGTAAACAGAGCTATTAAATCCTTATTTAACTTTATTCCAGTCAGTTTCCATAGTGAAATTGGAAAGGAGATAGAATAATTCATTTGAAAAAATGTGAGTAGCATGAAGTTCTACCCTTTCCATTTTTTATTTAAAATGAAAATTATCAAATCTTGGACAGAAACAAAAACATTTCAGTCATTTTTTTACTTTCCCACAAAATTTTTAAGCAAAATTTTAGATAATGATTTTAATATGTTAAAAGAAAGGACCCCCCCCCCGAACTATAAATCCTCCAAGCCTAATGATCCTCAAGAAGGACATGTTTTGTCTCAGTTGGAGATTTTCTCTCTTTTAATATGTTTGAGTATGTCAAATAAACTTCAAAAATATTTTGGAAAAAAACCCTGAAAAATAAAGATTCAGATTTTGATTCAATATGCCATAAATATGCAAAGTAAATTTGTATTATTTCATCCCATGCCATTTTGTAAATATGAACACAAAGTTTATACACATAACTCTTGAGTTCTTGTGTTTTTTGTCTTTTTCTTAAGAAATAATACTGTTTACAGGCCCTTTGGCGTCCCAAGATTTCTGAAATAAAATCTACTTCTGGGAACAACTTAACTTTAGAAAAGCATCACTGTGCCACAAATTAATCTCCAGGTTTTTTTCCTTTGGATAATATCCCACTAGAAAAATGCCCAATTTATGTGAACTACTTCAACTCTGGTTGCTACATTGTTCTCTATTTTTTTAGGTCAAAATTTTTTATCTTTAACCAGCTATAGGTCCCCAAAAGATATAATAGTTATCCTTTAAGAGAATATATGCTATTTAAAGGAAATTCTTATTAATGTGAAGGAGGCTAACAAAATTCACAATGCCTGGTTAGAGAAGCTTGGTGGTCAAATTTAGTAAGCATTATTCTTACTTACCTGCCTCTTCTTAGCTTAAC
Organism: Neomonachus schauinslandi; assembly: GCF_002201575.2. NCBI lineage: Eukaryota > Metazoa > Chordata > Mammalia > Carnivora > Phocidae > Neomonachus > Neomonachus schauinslandi. The sequence continues at coordinate 44,697,574 of NC_058414.1, read as the reverse complement.
CTGAGACTAGAGCACCTCTTTAACTTTGGGCATTAATGGAAAGTACACGTTTTATCATCTTTCCACTCAAAGGTGCAAGATCTAACTTTTACAAATCACGAGTCTGATAACTATTCCCGTCTATGTTACAAAAAAGCAATTTCAAGTTAGGCAACTTTAGTTTGAAAAACTTACAGTTTTAGAACTTTCTTATGACTTTGGGAGTGTGCTTATTTCTGTAGAATCCAGGATGATACCAAAATCCATAGATGCGTTCATAAGGAAATGCACAGAAGATGAATCTCTTTCATTCAGGAGAGATTTCAGGAAGCCCTATGTTGTTTCAGTCCATCAGCTATATAAATGATCAAAAGAGAAATGTAAGACCAGAATTTCCTGAATCAGCTTCTATAAACGGGTGAAATTTACCTGATAATGTTACTCCCAGGACCAGAAACTTGACTGCAAACCTCATCTGTTCTGTCCTCTTACCTTATTATAGTGCTAGTCATCTAAAACCAAGCTCATAACGGCAGGATAACAAGAGGAATAGTTGAGCATGACTGCAGCTATGATCGGGAATGAGAACTATACTATGTTGGCCATACAAATTTATTTTGGGTTATTTATCAGAGAGCATGTATTTGCCACTGAGATCTGAAACTCAGTTGTGTTTTGGAGCATCATAGTGAGTAAGTGCTGCTAACAGTAAGTTTCTAATGAGGACTTCAGTTTCCAAGTTCATAAAATTAGATCCATGATGATGAGGATGATGATGATACTGAAGTAAACATGCACTTGGGAGGGAATTGAGTGAAGCTACGCCTATGAAAGTGATTGCACATTGCTGAGTTCGATTTGTAAAAGACGACTAAACAATGCCGAAGTCAAGGAATCCTAATCACTTCGTGTCTCGCACAGTTAAACATCTCCCTTCCATCAGCAGCAGTAGGGTGGAAGGTACTGAGGAGTGCACAATGGACCATTTTATGTCCAATTTCCAGGAATCTTTATCAATGCTTCACAATGAACCTCAACCACTTTCTTCTATTTACTCATTAAGCAAATTTTTTAAATACCACATTCCAGGCACTCACCTATAAAATGAAATCAGGCCTGGCTCTGAAGTTGTTTATTACCTAGTTGGGGAAAAGGGCGTGTAATAAAAGCTATGCTAGAGGTATGCTGTGGGTCGTGTTAGCCCCTGGGTGGATGAGGGGTATTCAAATAAAATAGGTGGGTAGGAAAGGCCTAGGAGGGATGTTAAAGGTATGTGAGGAGTTTGACAGGAGTGCACCCCAGGCTTCTCTCTTAGGCGAGAAAGGTAGGGGCTTAGTGAGGCAAGGAATACAAGTGTTAACAGCAAGGAGAAGTGGGATCTTTCCTGTTGTCTTGAAATGAGGCAAAATCCCCAAAGGCGAAAACACAAGGAGAGAAGCTGCTAGAAGACATATTCCCACAAGGCTTCCTAAAATATGAGTGGGCCAGACCTGCTACTCTCATCCTCTATTCCATCCAAATTAAGTAAGTAAATGATTAAGACTCTGAAGGCATTATTTATTTATTTATTTATTTATTTATTTTGCTTTAAGTAGTCATCATTATCCTTGGGGGGAAGCATTGTAGAGTACCCATTCTGGTGCCTGTGAGAAAGCAAAGCTGGTGATCCCCGCAAAGCCAATTCAGAAATTCTCAGAATTATCATTTATAGAGAATAGAGATGGTGGTTGCCTAGAAGAGGAGGAAATCGGCAGGTATGGGTGGCTTCTTGCTGAGCTGCAGAAAATGCAGAGACCACGGGGGTGCCCCTCAGCACAAGGTAGTATGGCAGTTCCTCGTGGATGGCTGGTTTCATCTATATCCCCAGCAGTTTCAGAGGGTGCACATTTGATCATAGAGAAGGATCTAGAGATTAAAAGATGGGTGGCTCACAGTGTCAGGAAATGGAGAAAGGAAAATATGGGGCCATCCACAAGCTCACCATGTATGGAGTGTTCCTTGAACACAGGGACTCATAAGAAAGCCAGGCTCCAGCCTGCACAGGGCTTGGGTTCTCCTGTGAGAGGCAGCAGGATAGACTGCTGAGGGCAGGACACTGGAGGTTAGTCCTCATCAAATGACCATGCAGAATTAGATCCCTGTACAGGATAAAGAAGAATGTAAAAAATGGGCTCCATAAGCAAGTCACCGTTTGGACATCTGCCACATAGGCAATGTCAATGTCTGATTACAGCAATCCCTTCTACTTAGGTTTTTGTCCCCGTTCCTCCCTTTTGCCCCTCCCATTTCTCCTTTGGACACCAACACCTTGGAGATAAAAAGCAGACCAAGAAATAATGGAGTGTGATGGGGAGAAGATGCAGAAAGAGAAAACAGGAGATGATGTTCCTTTCCTCACTGTAAACCCCTGACCCGCAGGACAGGCTTTTGTTGAGGAGAGCAAAGAAGTTTTGAGATTAAAGTTTTAATTTAGAACAGATGAGGCCTTATTATTTATTTATTTGTGAAATTTAAGGCAATTATGAGAAAACTTCCAGTTGTTAATTTTTTATTAAAGCTTTATATACATGCAGCATAGTGTGCATATATTAAATGTATATTTCTATGAAATATCACAAAGGGAATGTATCTACGTTGCTACCACCTGGGTCAAGAATTATTACATTTCTAGGACCCAAAACTCCTCAATGTACTCCTTTCCTTTGAACCAAAGGAAACTAACTTTTTGATTTTTTACAGAGACAAGTGTTTTTTTTTCTATAAAATGGAATAACTATATATACACTATATATATACTATATAATTATATATGATATATAATACATATACAGTATATATATGATATATACTATATAACTTTATATATACTATATATACACTACATAATAGATATACCACATAATATATATTATTTATAATGTATCTGTACTCTTTTATTTTTTACTCATTAGTACGTTTGTGAAACTCATCCATGTAGTTGCAAATAGCAGGGATCTAATTCTGCATTGTTCATTTTCTCATTTATCCATTTTACTGTTTATTGGCATTAGGCTTGTTTCTAGTTTGAAGATTATAACAAATAATTTGGCAATGAATATTCCTGTACATATGTAATAGTGCATGTATATATACTATGTATATGTCTTAGATAAGTATACTAGGAATTAAATGTTGTATCATATGTTATATATACACATTCAACTTTAGAATATATTGCTAATTAGTTTTCCAAGGTACTTGTCCCAATTTACATTCCCTCAAGTGGTGTAGAGGAGTCTAGTTGCTTCATACTTTTACCAGTGCTTCATCTTTTCTATCTTTTTCAGGTTAGCAATTCTGGTAGGTATATGATGGTATTCCCTTGTGTTTCTGACTGCATTTCCCTGACGACTCATGAAGATGAGCACATTTTCCTAAGTGTGGTCATTTCGGGGCGCCTGGGTGGCTCAGTCATTAAGTGTCTGCCTTGGGCTCAGATCATGATCTCAGGGTCCTGGGATCGAGCCCCTCATCGGGCTCCCTGCTCAGCGGGAGGTCTGCTTCTCCCTCTCCCACCCCCCCTGCTTGTGTTCCCTCTCTCGCTGTGTCTCTCTCTGTCAAATAAATAAATAAAATCTTTAAAAAAATAAATAAATAAGTGCGATCATTTGGATATCCTCGTCTGTGAAACCCCCATGACTTTTTCTTGAGTTGCTTGTCTATTTCATAGTTATTTGCATGAGTTCTGTGGCTGCCTTGTCAATCCTGAATTGTTTCTTTTGAAACGTTTTTATAATTTTTATAATTTTTTTCTATATGGATACTCCCTTTTTTATGGTCCTGTTTAAGATATTTATGTCCTTGAATTTATTTTAGAAGCATTATTTTTTTTCCTTTCTCATTTGAATCTATAATCTATATGAATTGATTTCTTTGTGGAAGGTATGAGGTAACAATCATACATACTTTTTATCCTCACCTGAGCTTTTTCATGGCTGAATGTGAGTTGAAGTTACAGAAATGATATTGCTGGTACAAATGGAGTGATTGAAAAGCTATGGGATCTGCCAAAGATGTTCTCAAGCTTAGGGGAGAAAGATCCAACACAGGACATTTAAAAGTCATGTTTGAGAAAAATAAAGCCATTTTGCTTGAACTATCACAGGGTGCAATTTGCTAACTATAGCAAATATTTTTTAAAGAAAAAAATAAGAGGATCTATGACTTCAGATTAATGAGAAGCCTGTGGGATATTGAGGTAGATCTGTTCTTGAAATTAAGCGAAGATGCTTCCCAGTGGAAGCGGCTAGGAAGGGCGAGGTTCTGGTGGAGACTGGAGGCCCTTAATTCTTAATGCTGTAGCCAGCAAGAGTGTATGATTTTCTGCAACCAATTTAAGTAAGTTGGTGATGGACTGCCCTGTCATTTTCTTTGTGATTGGAGCCTGTGTTTGGCTATAAGATAGCATTGAGCATGGAGCCCCTAATTACGAAGCTCAAGTACAAAATCATCTATAGAGGAGAAGCCCCTGCTATTGCTATGGTGATCAACACTTCTATGCACAACAGGATCTTTGCAATTCGAAAGAAGCACTTTGTACACTTTGTAAGAATAAGTCTACAACCTATGTCATTGGTGGGGTGACTTCATACATACCACTTGCAAACATAAAACAAGTTTCTGTCCATTTGAACACAATTTTCTGGATACTGACCTCCTCTTTAGGTATTCATCTGTAATCTGTTCCTCTTACAATAGCCATCTGGGCTCACTCTCTGGGCTCCCCTCATTTACATAAGGCCATAAATTTATCTTACTAAAGAGTGTCTCTCTCTCTCTCTCTCTCTCCCTCTTTCTCTCTCTCTCTGTCCCCTTCCCACCCCCAAACTTCTTTTCCTCTCTTTACTTTCAGTCAACTCTTGACTTGACTAGTCCCTAGACGCTTGTTTTGTACATGCAGTATGTATAGTTTTTAAATTTTTATTCATAAAATACTTGTATAGTAATCAGTGTCATTGCTATGTTCCACATGTTTTACAACGTTTTAACTTTACTCTATGAAATGGGTGCTATTATTATTGTCATTTTACAGATGAGAAAACTGAGCCATAGACGATTAAGTAACTTTTCTATGGTTTTGCAAAGCCCTATCTCTATGTTATCGTTAACAATAATAACCAATGATAAGTCAATCCAGAAGATATGAGGGACTTTACCAGCAGTTTATATATACTGTTTCACTTAGCTCTCCTGAAACCTGGGAAAGATTGATTCAGAAAATGTAAGCAAATCATCCAAAATTACATTTTTTATAAAGATTTTATTTATTTATTTGACAGAGAGAGACACAGCGAGAGAGAGAACACAAGCGGGGGAGTGGGAGAGGGAGAAGCAGGCTTCCCGCAGAGCAGGGAGCCCGATGCGGGGCTCGATCCTAGGACCCTGGGATCATGACCTGAGCCGAAGGCAGACGCTTAACAACTGAGCCACCCAGGCGCCCCCAAAATTACATTTACAGGTATTTGGTTAGGATTTGAATCCATTTTGACCAAATCCCAAACTCAAACTATTCACTATGTTAATCCCCCCTCCCACTCCCTTCCCACAGACGACATTGACAAGTGCATAAAGAGAGCTAAGAGAAGCTATAAGTTGACTCGGACACCCCCTCCTTGTCTGCATCTAAGGACAGAGCATATTATTCCCATTCTACAGGTGAAGAACTAAGAGAATGTGGTTGAGTAACCTGCCCAAGATCACATGGCCAGGCTGGGATTCAAAGCCAGGCTTTCTGCCTTCTAAGATCATCATACTACTGCCTTCTGGTGTCATGATTTAGGTTTCCCCAGAAGCAGGCACTTAGCAAGCATTCTGGTGAAACCATAGGCGGTCCCCAAGTGAAGGTAAAATGGTGGCAAGGTAACCACGTGAGCAAGTGAGACAGGAAGGAAGCCAACAAAGTGCATGAGGGTATCGGACAACCGGCGTTTAGCCCCCTGGGGGAATGCTGGGGAGCAGTGTAGACCAATCACCTCCGTTATTACTTGAGGGCTGCTGCTGGGAGCTCTTAACCCCCAGCACTTCCGACTTGCTCCAGCAGCCGCAGATAGCCTGGGGCAAGGGGATGCAGATGCTGGCTCTTGGCGGTTGGCAGAAATGCTCTAGAACGATCAAATCTGAGTGGATATGGGCGAAACCTGGAATTGTGACATAGTCATGACAGTTTTCCAGAATTCCACTGAACCTAGGAGAAATAATAATATCTGATCAAGGGACTAGATTCTCTCAGACTCCACTTAAAATGATTTAAGCATCATCCAAATACTTCATTTACAGTTCTTATGACAGAGCTTCTATAGGGCAAAGTACATATTACTGAAAAAAATCATTTGAGTAGCATGTGCTCAACAACAAATCTTGAAGTGTTTGCCCACCTGTTCTTGCATGTTTGGGTAAACTTTTCTTCCACACGATCCATAAATGCACTGTACACCTCTCGCCCCTTCTGTGTCTCTTAGGGGAGATGGCACAAAGGAAGTCAGCAAAAGCAAACATGTACTGATTTTAATTGTGGTTTATCTTTTTAAAATTGTTATTTAATAATCTTTGCTTTAAAAACTGGCTCCGTATGCCAAATGCACATCTTGCTGTTTTGGGACATACAGGGATACAAAGCAGTCTTACTTGTCCAGGGTAGAATTTGAGCCATGGTAAAAGTATGTTTTGTTTTGTTTTGTTTTTTTGATTTTTTTTTTTATTCTTATGTTAATCCCCATACATTACATCATTAGTTTTAGATGAAGTGTTCCATGATTCATTGTTTGTGCATAACACCCAGTGCTCCATGCAGAATGTGCGCTCCTCAATACCCACCACCAGGCTAACCCATCCTCCCACCCCCCTCCCCTCTAGAACCCTGTTTGTTTTTCAGAGTCCATCGTCTCTCATGGTTCGTCTACCCCTCCGATTTCCCCCGCTTCATTCTTCCCCTCCCGCTACCTTCTTCTTTTTTTTTTCTTAACATATATTGCATTATTTGTTTCAGAGGTACAGATCTGAGATTCAACAGTCTTGCACAATTCACAGTGCTTACGAGAGCACATACCCTCCCCAGTGTCTATCACCCAGTCACCCCATCCCTCCCACCCCACCCCCCACTCCAGCAACCCTCAGTTTGTTTCCTGAGATTAAGAATTCCTCATATCAGTGAGATCATATGATACATGTCTTTCTCTGATTGACTTATTTCGCTCAACATAATACCCTCCAGTTCCATCCACGTCGTTGCAAATGGCAAGATCTCATTCCTTTTGATGGCTGCATAATATTCCATTGTATATATATACCACTTCTTCTTTATCCATTCATCTGTCGATGGACATCTTGGCTCTTTCCACAGTTTGGCTATTGTGGACATTGCTGCTATAAACATCGGGTGCACGTACCCTTTCGGATCCCTACTTTTGTATCTTTGGGGTAAATACCCAGTAGTGCAATTGCTGGATCATATGGTAGCTCTATTTTCAACTTTCTGAGGAACCTCCATACTGTTTTCCAGAGTGGTTGCACCAGCTTGCATTCCCACCAACAGTGTAGGAGGGTTCCCCTTTCTCCGCATCCCCGCCAACATCTGTCGTTTCCTGACTTGTTAATTTTAGCCATTCTGACTGGTGTGAGGTGGTATCTCATTGAGGTTTTGATTTGGATTTCCCTGATGCCGAGCGATATTGAGCACTTTTTCATGTGTCTGTTGGCCATTTGAATGTCTTCTTTGGAAAAATATCTGTTCATGTCTTCTGCCCATTTCTTGATTGGATTCTTTGTTCTTTGGGTGTTGAGTTTGATGAGTTCTTTATAGATTTTGGATACTAGCCCTTTATCTGATATGTCATTTGCAAATATCTTCTCCCATTCTGTCGGTTGTCTTTTGGTTTTGTTGACTGTTTCCTTTGCTTTGCAAAAGCTTTTTATCTTGATGAAGTCCCAATAGTTCATTTTTGCCCTTGCTTCCCTTGCCTTTGGCGATGTGTCTAGGAAGAAGTTGCTTCGGCTGAGGTCAAAGAGGTTGCTGCCTGTGTTCTCCTTTAGGATTTTGATGGACTCCTGTCTCACATTGAGGTCTTTCAACCATTTGGAGTCTATTTTTGTGTGTGGTGTAAGGAAATGGTCCAGTTTCATTCTTCTGCATGTGGCTATCCAATTTTCCCAACACCATTTGTTGAAGAGACTGTCTTTGTTCCATTGGACATTCTTTCCTGCTTTGTCAAAGATGAGTTGACCATGGAGTTGAGGGTCCATTTCTGGGCTCTCTATTCTGTTCCATTGATCTATGTGTCTGTTTTTGTGCCAGTACCATGACAGCTTTGTAATAGAGCTGGAAGTCCGGAATTGTGATGCCGCCGGCTTTGCTTTTCTTTGTCAACATTCCTCTGGCTATGTGGGGTCTTTTCTGGTTCCATACAAATTTTAGGATTATTTGTTCCATTTCTTTGAAAAAAGTGGATGGTATTTTGATGGGGATTGCATTGAATGTGTAGATTGCTCTAGGTAGCATTGACATCTTCACAATATTTGTTCTTCCAATCCATGAGCATGGAACGTTCAAAAGTATGTTTTCTCAACATCTTTTTATGAGTGGATGACAAAGTCTTCTTGTCAGGGCTTCTTACTGAGTGCAGTTCACTCAATGGGCTGCTCCAAATGGGGTGGGAGTAAATTTGGGGGAAAATTCCTTACAATATTGAGGTCTCAATCCATCATACCAACTATCTTTGTAATAAGAAAAGGAAATTCTAAATTCTGGATAATTCACTGTTCGCATTTTAAGAAAACAACAGAGATCTCTCTGCTTTACTTTTAAAGATAATGTCTTTCACTATATATGCTAGCAACAAATTAAAAACTCCTGCCTTAGAGCAATCATTAATAATGGTGTTGGACTATCCCCTCTCATGTGTTCTCTCTCATTCTCTCTCTCTCAAATAAA
>NC_058414.1:44642946-44688620 GCF_002201575.2 Neomonachus schauinslandi | reverse complement strand
CTATCCCCTCTCATGTGTTCTCTCTCATTCTCTCTCTCTCAAATAAATAAATAAAATCTTTAATAAATAAATAAATAAATAAATAAATAAATAAATAAATAAATAAATAAAATAATGGTGTTGGAGACATTTCCCAACAGCTGTAGGGAAAGAGTCAAGCTCACTGTGAATGAAGCAGATTTAATGGGCCACGGAGCTTTTGGTAAAATTAGCTTTGAATCCCAGGTGCATTCATGAGGCTTGTAGGTGATAAATCTTTCTGTACTATTCTTCTGTTTATCATCTTTCAGCCTGTGGCACCCATGTACTACAGATATGGAGACAAATGAGAAACTTAGCAATTACACAGGTCTTTGTTTATATCTCTCAGAATTTAGCTGGAGATCAGGGTCCAGGAGAGATAAATTGATGGACAATTTATAATGCAAATCCAAATAAAATTTTGCTTGTCCTGCCCACCATTTCTACTGGAATTTAATGTCATCCTTCAAACTCCAATTCACATTCCAGCTTTTGTTTCCCAGGAAATCTTTTTTAAACTTCTCAGTAGTGCTTTGTGACTTGAATGGCATATTTTGCATTCTACTTAAATTTTACTTACACATTTCTTGAGATCAGAGTCTGGGTTTATAAAGTATCCCTGGCATTTTTTTCCATAGTGACTTACACATAGTACACATAAGTTGACTTGTCCCATTTTAATTACATGCATAGACAAGACTTTATCAATATAATCCATGCTAAAATGTGTACATTATTTACAAATAAATTATCTCAATTTCATAACTATAAAACTACTTGATACTCATATTTAAAAGAAGAAAATAAAATTTAACCGTTATTCTACTACCCAGGGACAACCACTATTAACATCTTATTGTTTTGTTTATAATTGAGAAACAATTATAATATGTAAATATAGAATGCATGTATTGTCACCCTTGTCCAAATGAGGAATGCTGGGTAATACAAAGTTAACTCTGGACAAGCACTGTTCAAATGGCACCACAATGACAATAATTGTGTGTGTGTGTGTGTGTGTGTATGTCCATGTACCAGATAACACGTGCTATATATACATTATTAACTAAGTGATCTATGTAAGTGTAACAGAGTAATGCTCACAATAATTCTATGATATAGATTCAATGATTATCATTCTCGTTTATAGATAGGTAGACCAAAAGATGGACAGTTTAGGTAACTTAGGGCAGCTTGCTTCCTGGTCTATACTCTTAAGCACTAACTCTATTGGTTTTCTATACAGAACACTTTGAGTTAAAAACTCAACCTTCAATAATATATTAAAAGTTGTAGATAATGAAGTAAATGGATTGTTTCATTAATTAAGTGGGCATTTAAAAAATTTACCAAATTATTAAAGGTGATAAGTAAAGGGGCGCCTGGGTGGCTCAGTCCATTAAGCATCTGCCTTCGGCTCAGGTCATGATCCCGGGGTCCTGGGATCGAGCCCCACATCGGGCTCCCTGCTCAGCAGGAAGCCTGCTTCTCCCTCTCCCTCTGCTGCTCCCCCTGCTTGTGTGTTCTTTCTCTCTCTCTCTCTGTCAAATAAATAAATAAAAGCTTTAAAAAAAAGGTGATAAGTAAAAAAAAAATCATTTTAGTTGTATGTTTTTACAAGTATTACTATTTTTTAAAGATTTTTATTTATTTATTTATTTATTTATTTATTTAGAGCACAAGCAGGAGGAGGGGCAAAGGGAGGGGGGAGAGAGAGAGAATCTCAAGCAGATTCTGTGCTGAGTGGGGGGGCCCAATGCAGGGCTCGATCCCACCACCCAGAGATCATAACCTGAGCTGAAATCAGGAGTCCGAGGCCCAACCGACTGAGCCACCCCAGTGCCCCTAAGTATTACTATTAAGATAATGCAGAAAGTTTATTTTTTGCTGTATTCATGTTTATGATAATGACTCACCTGTACTTAAGTGTCTGGACTTAAATTTTAATCCAAAAGGGTCCCTTTCATGGTTGTCACAAAGTTTGGTAAATTACGTTGGTACTAGATATGTAAAGAAAAGATTGTATTATTACTAATAAATATTGTTTATTACTTACATTGTATTTGCAATGTGATTTTTACAAGTATTAATTATTTCACTGGCAAAATGAAATTTTGATGATTTTGTTATAACATTTAAAACTTGCATATGAGGGGTGCCTGGGTGGCTCAGTTGGTTAAGCAACTGCCTTCGGCTTAGGTCATGATCCTGGAGTCCTGGGATCCAGTCCCACATCGGGCTCCCTGCTCGGCGAGGAGTCTGCTTCTCCCTCTGACCCTCCCCCCTCTCATGCTCTCTCTCTCTCTCTCTCATTCTCTCTCTTTCAAATAAATTCTAAAAATCTAAAAAATACTTGCATATGAAAATTTGAATGAATAACCTAATTCAAGATACTGTAATAATTCATTTTATAGTGGAACAGAGTACTTCAAATATCTTAGTGTGAATAAATCAGATATAATATTTTTAACAGCATGAAATTAAAGGAATCTATTCAAAATTTGCATTTATTTTCAAATGCAAATAGAGTTACATGTTATATTTCTGGAGCAGGGTTTATTTCAGGGACATAAAAATATTTAACAAAGCTAAAATAATTTACTGAGATTGACATAGAGTAATTATTGACTGCTTTCAGTAAACTATAACACAAAGTAAAATTTTTTTAGATGGTTTAAATGAACTAATTAATATGATCTGAAATAGAATTTGTACGCTTCCAGAAACTAATTTAAAAAACATCACAAATGTCTCTGCTTGAAAGTTGAATCAATGGGGCATAAAAGGGAGAACTCAGGCAGAAGTCAGACAGGGTCCTCTTCTTTATGAGTGATTCTAGATCCTGCAGAAGCAAATAGGAAAATATTAAAAGTCCCAAAGGAAACTCTAATACAAGATTTTTCACTTTTTAATCAAATAAAATGTGAGGCCCTGTCGGTTTAAAAAAATTATACTGACATCTGGTGGTTGCACAATTTATAGTACACGGTCTCCAATTCACTTTTTCATAAACACAAATTAATTCAGCTAAAATTAAAATGTCCCCATTCCTTGAACTTTACTTACTCAAGTCTTGTACCTGTAACCGTAGCTAGTGAAATATTTGAGTAAACCAATGACATTTGCTATTTAACTGACTTCCCCTCATCTCCAAAAGGTAATATACTTCATTTACTTCAAATAGAAGGGTTTAGATGCCTTAAATGAGTAAAGAAGTTTATGGATCAAGGCTTCTTGAATTTTCCAGCTTTTATCCTAAGACCTCCTAAGAGTTAACATTCATTGAATACCTCGATATTCCAGACCATGGTATATTTTGTATATAATTTTCTCCTTCATTACCTAAAAGAACCATATCAAATAGGCTGTAGTGTGATCCATGTTATAAATAAGTAAGAGGCTCAATAACTTGTCCAAAATTAGTAGCACTAAGAGGACAAGAATAGATAATCTGATCCCAAAGGCCACATTCCTAACTGCTTTCTTATATTTTCCAAGAATAAATTTATTCTTTTTTGTAGCTATTTTTTTTGTATTGCCAGCCCTATTGCTTCTCTTGTTACTGAGCAAGAGTCATATTTATGTGTTAAATTATAGACCTAAGTAGAGAATATATTCATTTTCTAGAGGAATTCTATTTTGACCTCATTTGTATTTCCTTAAATATATATTCCCCACCACCGTTTCAAATTATAAATCTAATATTTGCTCACATATTATTTAAATTATTAATCATTAGAAAACTCATTAAAGTAACATGATGCCCCTTTTGTCAATTCTTATTCATCCATTCATTCCATGAATTGATTTTTTTACTTTCTGGATTGTAAACTGGCAATTGAGGTTTGTTTCCCAAACACATCTAAGTCCCAACCGTTCTAAAAACTAAAAAAGTCCATCCCCAGAGTCAGTCTTTCCACCTGGCAGATAAAACCACATCAGAAACATTAACCAAGGTCTTACCTCTCTCCTCTGTCATTTACTGCTGAATCTGAATTGTGTTGTTCCATGGGAAATGAAGATGCAGATTCATACATATTATATGTGCATACCTTTTTTGCTCGTGTAATAGTAGTCATAATTAAGAAATGAATAAAAAATAATATATATTTCACCTTATCTGTTTTAAGTTATTTTGAATCAAACGCTCTTTTGTACCTGTCGAAAGTCATGTGGTTTGGGATTGAGGGATACACCATTTGGATATTTTCCACTCTTCACAAACATTAACTTCGCTTTATGTGAATCCAGATGTGGGAATGTAGTTCTAAACTCAGGGGATTTGGTCTTCTTGGGATGATTCCTTATGCTGGGCAGGTGAAGCCTTGTTTCCTGAAAATTACCTTTTTCCCCCCTCCCTTGTTCTTCCTTAATACTCCTTGATGGTTTTTCTGGAAATCTCGAAGATGTGTACAGTTTATAACTGAAATCGGGAGGCTTTATTTCCCATGTGTTGACTCCCATTTCAGATTGTGGTGGTTGCAGGGCTTCTTTTTTCCACTTGGAGTTGAGATCCTCTCTGGGATACCGCAACCTTTTTGCGACATCCCTGCCTCTGTTGCCTTTCTGGGAGTCAAGGTACGTTGGGTGGAGAGTGTTTTCAGGTGTAGCAATCTGCAACAGACACATCAGTTGGTGAGGTTTACCACGATAGCAATGGTATATTGAACATTTTTTCTCCGGGCCAATGTAATCTCTGAAAGATTTATGAAACAGGAAAAAAAAGCTCAGAAATGACGGGTGCAAGTGTGCAGAGGGGGAGGAAAAGCATCATGGCTGCTACATGCATCTATTCAGCACCCTTGTCCCAGCAGTCAGGGGGCTAGGGGCTAGGAACACAAAGATAATTGACTTGAAATCAATGTCCTTAAGTAATGAGGGGCTACTTGGGAGAAAGACATAAAAACAAAAAATAAAACCTACATAATGTGATAGATATTACAATAGTGCTGTGAGAAACAGGGAGAGTGATGGGCTAACTCTACCAGGAAAACAGAAGAGACGTCACAAGAAAAGTCACTTGGGCCAATCTTGAAGTATAAGTAAGAATATTCTAGGTTGTAAAGGAGGTAAACAACATTTCAGCAAAGCACAGAAGGTATGAAGAATTTGTTATAAGCTATTTCTAGGATACGTATGGCTGCCTAAACCACCACAAGTGCATTGTAGTTATTGCCATTGGAATCTGTGGATAAGAATGGTGAATTTGCGTTTTGCTGACCAGTGGCAAGGAAATTGTTGGCACGTTTCTAGGATTTAATGTGTTTGTCAAGATGTTACTGGAAAATGCCGATGAATTTGAAATCCTCTTGGAAAGTGGGATAATTACGAATTAAACTATGTTTGGCTAAGTGGAAATAATATAGCAATGCTGGTTCTTGGGAATAAGAAAATGAGGTGCTATGAATTTCCTTGTCTTGTGCTAGAACTTAGTTTTGTTTGACAATAACATTAAATAGAGGATCTTTAAGATCTTTAGAATTCTAAATGCTATTGAATGGTAAGCTAGAGTTGTAAATGAAGAGAAACTACTTTAGAGATACATGGAAAATGTCAACTTTTAAAAATTAATAATAAATATTTTGTACAACAAAATGATAAATTGCTTTTCAAATTCTAATATAAATGTTTTTATTTTTAAAAATGACTGGCACATTGAGAGAAAAACAAGAAGCACAGTGTGGTCAGCATATAGTCTATGTATGTGAGGAGGCAGTGGAAATAGTATGATACATAAAGCCAGAAAAATCATTTGGGTTTATATTAGCAAGGGTCTTTCATGTCACATCAAGAAATTTTAATACATCAGTGATAATGCAAAATTACTTAACCAAGATAAGAAATATAAAAAGAAGAACAGTTTATGGAAAAAGACCATAATGATCAGTAGATTTAAACAAAATACACATGCATTATGTAACTGTAATTATAGACCTGTGGCTAAGTCAGTTTATCTGCAATAATGCTATATAACAAACTCTCTCAAACTCAATGACTTAAAATAAAAAATCTTTCATTTTTGCAGAGGATATGGGAAGAGAGAATTGGGATTGACTGCTGCCAGGTACAAGATATTTTGAGGGGGAGATGGACATGTTCTGGAATTAGATAGCTGTGATGGTTTCACAAGATTGTGAATATACTAAAAACCACTAAGGTGTACACTTCAGCATGGTAAGTAGTGAAATTATGTGAATTTTGTCTCAGTTAGAAAAAAGCCAAATTAATCATTAAATATGTTGGATAAATTTTAATACATACAAAAGACAAACTTTCTCTGAAAAATAAAAAGAACAAGACCAAAGGTATTACCTAATTGAGTCTACTTAAATTTTGCAAAAACAAAACAAAACAAAAAAAACAAAAACCAAAAGCAAAAAAAGTCAAAGGGAATGGGAAATATGCACAGCAGAGGACATAATCAACACAGTGAAAGCCAACCTACAGAAAGGGAGAAAACATTTGCAAACCATTTATCTGATAAGGATTAATATCCAAAATATATAAAGAACTCCTACACTTCAATAGCAACAAAAACAAATAATCTGATTGAAAACTGAGCTAAATACTTGAATATACTTTCCAAAGAAGATATACAAATGGCAAACAGGTATATAAAAAGATGCTCAATATCACCATCACCAGGGAAATGCAGTGGGATAGCATCTCACATATGTTAGGATGTCTATAATAACAATTTTAAAAAGACATTAAGTGGAGCTCCTGGGTGGTTCAGTCGCTACGCGTCTGCCTTCGGCTCAGGTCATGATCCCACGGTCCTGGGATCGAGCCCCACATTGGGCTCCCTGCTCTGCGGGAAGCCTGTTCTCCCTCTCCCACTCCCCCTGCTTGTGCTCCTGCTCTCGCTGTGTCTCTCTCTGTCAAATAAATAAATAAAATCTTTAAAAAAAAAGACATTAAGTTTTGGTGTTGATGTGGAGACATTGGAACACTTTTACACTATTGGTGAGAACGCAAAATGGTGTGGCCACTATGGAAAACAGTGTGAAGGCTCCTCAAAAAATTAAAAATAGACGTGTTGTGTTGACACTGAGGCATGCCTCTGTCTCTGTCTATTATGTCTCCGGGCTTCCTGACTAACAAAAATTGAAACAAAGCCATATGTTATTTTATTTTTTTTAATTTTTAATTTGTTACTAAGTCATATTTTAAATGGTAATAAATTCTCTCCAATTTTTGTGATACTTTATTTTGTCCTTATATTATGAATTTAATATTACATGCTATTCATTTGAATAATATGTGTAACATTAGGCTTTTATAGTATATGAATCATGTATTGGCATGTATCATTGTAGTCCATAGGCACCACGGAAGAAAGAAATCACCTGGAGGTCTAGTTGAATGACTGAAGTCTGGAATGGTAACATCACATCATCATACTTTAAATGGAAAAAAACTACAACACAGAGAAATACAAAGTTATGAGTTGTGTGGTTGAGGAATTAAGAAAAAATAAACCAGCAATATTCTCATTCAGTCAAAGGTTTAGTGGTAAATGTTGATATTATAGAAGTTATATTTTGGCCTAAAAGTTTCATTGAAAATAACAGAATAGGTTATTTTTCATTCAATAAGCACAGTAACTTTCCACCTATGAAATTATTCTCATATCTGAAGGTCCCGTAAAAGTGTTCCCAGATCCCCCTGCAGGATTCATCCTTTCTTCTGAATCGAGCAATGGTGCTTGAAGCTACATTTTGCCTCGCAGCTTGTATTAAAGTAAATTATTTACAAAATCTGCCTCCAAATTAGATTATAAAATTGTTGAGACAAGAATTTCTAGCTTTACAAATCCTCCGTAGGGTTCAGCATATTTTAAGTTGAGCCATGTGAAATGCTGTTTTTCAACCATTTTTCTTACAAAAATGCAAATTTTATATGGTTCACTAAGAGGAATAATAGGAATTCTGTGTTTCCCAAAATCTGAAAATTACAGATTCTGTTTTTGAAAACTGTATCTAAAACACCAAATATTTAATCATAATTTTTTTTCTAAATAATGGAAAGCTTCTTCATACTAGTGGCGATATAAAAAATAAACTTATTTAAATTTATTCCTCAAATATTTTTAACTGGAAAGTCACAAAATATTTTTATCTGTTTTTAATGATCTACTAGTTAAAAGAAATAAATTTCTTTGGTTAGCAAATGAATGCAAATTTAAGCTTCTTTTGCTTACATATCTGAGTTTAATTTTGTAATATTAGTATTTGGGGTAATGGATATTTAAATAGATTGATATAGATATATACCTGATACCTACATGCTGTCAACATAAGAAAAAAACATTAGAGTGTGCTATTAAGAGCACAGTGAACCAAAAATTTGTGCATATTTTAAGTTAATAAATTCAGCACTTTCTTCTAGCTTGGCTTTCTCCTTCTTAATACATTTTTCATAATTCCCCTTTTATAATATTATATATAAAGAAACTTTTTCATAAATAAATTCACCCATCTCATATTAAAATACACAGATTCCAAAAAGCTAGTCAAATTGACAAACTGTAATAATTCAAAATATAAGCAAAAGCAGGAACATTCATTAGAAAATCAATAACTTCACTCACCATTTAAAACAGAGCTTTTTGTGAAAATTTCTAGGGCTGTGTATCTCAGCAAATCTTTTCTGCAAAGCCAAGCTAGACTAAACAAACAGTTTATAAGGGAAACATTTAGCCTTTGCTTTACAAAAGAACCCTGCGTATATTTAAGTTTTACCCATCTGAGTTGCTAAGAAACTGAATTAATTTCCTAAGGGACTCAAGTCAGAGTAGCAAAAAAAGTGAAAGCACATCTAATTGTTGAGTGTAAGGACCTCTAATTGTTGCCTAAAACCTAGCAACAAGTCAGTCACTCCTTTGCTCTTTTTTGAAAGGTTGGAAAATCAACATACTTGGAAGTTCAATACTTAGTAAATAGTGAGAGACGAGAGAGAAAAATTAATTGCACTCCAATGCAGTTTACTAAATAATAAGTCTTGACAATTCACCTTTTGTTATTTGTTTAGTAATCTGTTTTATAAGTCGACATGAGTTTGACATTTGATACAAACATGATTTGAGAAGCTGTTTCAACTCTCTTATTACCTTGGGCTTAAGAATGTTTGAGTTCATTTCCTCAATGTTCATTTATAAGGCAAACAAAGATTATAAGTTCTTCTTCCGCACCCATGATTTAACCTACAGTTTATGGAGAAAACTCTCTGTTTTTACTCATCAAATCCTACACTCAATGGTAATCTATGTCCTGGTGAAATATGAAAAAAGATTTTGTTATAGAAAATTTCAAATGGGGTGCCTGGGTGGCTCAGTTGGTTAAGCGACTGCCTTCGGCTCAGGTCATGACCCCAGGGTCCCGGGATAGAGCCCCACATCAGAGAGCGGGAGCTTGCTTCTCCCTCTCCCACTCCCCAGCTTGTGCTCTCTCTCTCTCTCTGCGTAATAAATAATAAAATCTTTAAAAAAAGAAAAGAAAAAGAAAATTTCAAAATGTACAGAAATAAACAGAACTGTGTAATGAAACCCCATGTAATCATCAAGCAGCTTTAAAAAAGTTCAATTAATAACTCAAATTATTTCAAATATAGCTCCATTCTGCATCACATCATTTTATCAGTGATTATCTGAAAATATTTACTCTAAAAGACAATAATGATTTTTATTTTAAAGCATAAGCCCATCACCACTATGATATCAAAAAATATGAACAACAATTCATTGATATTGAGAATCAAGGCAAAATTCAAGTTTCCAATTATCTTATAAATAATTTTGTTTTTGCTTTTTTTTTTAATTTGCTTATTTGATTTGGGCTAGTTATATACTCTCATTTGGTTCAAAATTTCCTATGACCTGAGTGTTAACTTCTCTTTCCCTCATATTTTTCTAGTGGAGTATAAAATTTCCTGACCAAAGACCCCTAATGGCTGGAGTTTCTGGACTATCTTAACCATTATTTCATTTAAAGTGGAAGTTCGCCACTGGGTGGCAGCGCATTACCTATGAGCTTATCCCAGTTTATAACCAGAGCCTCAAAGATAAATTTGCCTGTATTGTTTTCCCCAATGTTCAATTTTATTTTATTATTTTTTAATTTTTTATTTCATTTTATTTTATTTTATTTTACTGAGGAAAATGACAGTAGAATTGAGCATACTCAATTTTCTTCAATCTTGGAAATAAAATCAAGTATCTTTACGCTATCTAATTTTATTTCTTTCTCTATCTTGCATGGAGATGCATGATTCTTTCTCAAAAGTCTATGTTCAGGTGGCTGTTTATGTTTAGTTTACTAATATTGGTTGTTTGGGATGCCCAAATTCCTGTAATGTGGCCCCAGATTTCAAGAAAATAATAACTGGTTAGAAAAGATACCACCTATAAGAATACATCACAAAACACGGTACTAAATGCCAAGTGATCAGTCCTGACAGTTAGTCTCATGAAAAACTAATGAGGGTAGATCTCTGAAGTTTGAGAACATCTTTGAAGATTTCTTAGAGCAACTAAGATCAATTCTGATCCTCCATAACAACAGAATTCATAACAAAAAGTAAAGAAAAGGGGGGGATGCCTGGGTGGCTCCGTCAGGTGAGCATTTGACTATTGATTTTAGCTCAGGTCATGGTCTCAGGGTCATGAGATTGAGCCCCATGTTGGGCAATGCGCTGAGCGTGAAGCCTGCTTAGGATTCTCTCTGTCCCTCTCCCTTTGTCCCTCCCCTTCTTCCCCGCAAAGGAAAAAAAAAAGAAAGAAAGAAAAAGGAAAAAAAAAGAGAGAGAGAGAAAGGGAAGGTGGTTTGGATGGGCAAACTGCATAAAAACTACTGGAGTTATATTTAATGCTTTCATGAATGCCTTTTGAGATTATTCTGATAGGGAAATTGTATCTCATAGTTTAAAGATTTATGTATGTATGTATGTGTTTGAGAGAAACCACACATGAGTACCTGTGCAGGAGTGCGGAAGAGAGGGCAGAGGGAGAAGCAGGCTCCCCATTGAGCAGGGAGCCGATGTGGGCCTCGATCCCAGGACCCTGAGATCATGACCTGAGCCGAATGCAGGCACTTAACTGACTGAGCCACCCAGGCGCTCCAATATTATCTCATAGTTAAGTGACTCGAGTTATATGTAGGACCATCCAAAAATCTACTCTGTGGTAGAAAAATTTGAGTTTATAATAAAATGTTACTGCACATGGATATCTGTGGGCTATATAAGAATCTGTTGCCCAGACTCCACATATTTAGGAAGGTAATGTGTTATGGCAAAGAAAAACCTCAACACTCTCACTTTCATGAGTTATGAGCCACAAAATTGTATCACTTTTATAATATTTTGCAGTAAAATATATCGTTTTCTGTTAATACAATGTTTTAAGCTTCTTGTAAACTATAAGAATATGTTCCGTTTCCATATATGATTTCTCTGAGGAAATGTCCGTCATACAGTAAATGGTCCCATGCTAAGAAAAATGTACCCTTGTAAATATCTTCCAAGTTGATATCTGGAACTTTATTACAAAAGTAGTGCATGAGGAAAAAGAATCTAGATTTTATGAAGTTTTGAAGAAGTTACCTGCATAACATATGTTTATACAAATGAATTAACTGAAAATTAACCCAGTAATAATCTTGTCATATAACTAGTAATTGCAGTTTGAAATATACCATAAATTAATAAGGAAGTAAAAGGGGTTTTAAATTATGCTCAGAATAAGAAAATAAGAATGAGGGGAATTTCTTTCCTTGGGCAGGGAAAATAGTATTAAATGACGGCATCATGCAGCTAAACAGTTTAGCTTTTCCTTCTTTATCGAAGGGAACAATTTCCACACTGAAAATAACAAACATGAATAAGAGACAATTTCAGCTTGAGAGACATGAGACTATAATAAAATGTTCGCATGAATTCAGGGCCCTAAGACCCTTGGCAGTACTTTTAAGAACAATGGGAGAACGGGCCGTAGGAAGTGGGGTCGGATCTTCTGGAAGCTTGAGAGGGCAAGGTTGTGTAAGAGTGGATCCTGGAGATTAGACATGCCTGAGTTTACCCTCGACTCAGTTGTGCGAGGCAGGCCTCTTTGTGCTCACCCCCTGACATGTCACACGGTGTGGGTTAGGGAATGGATTTTATTAGGGGTAACCGATGTACAAGCAAAGATCAGGAAAAAAAAGAAGACTGGAGTTTTCCGATCCCCCTAATATCCTCTAGATAGACGATGAGGGCCAGGGCCTGCTCGTGGACACAGGGTGAGTGAACATTCTGGGCGTTAGGAACTCCTCCTGCCGCTGCTCTTCTCTTTTTACAAAGTCTTGTCTGGAAGCCACTTCCTCAGTGGGGGTGGGGCCAGAGCAAACTGACTAAGAAGTTATCTGGGCACCCACCTTCCTGAAGTTGGATGCCGGCTACTGGTAGACGTATCTGGAAAGCCAGCCGCTCAGCATCTGACGGCTTTGCTGACCTGTGTAAAGTTGCATTCCTATTTTTCAAGGGAAAATGCTAAGAATCCAGTGGGAAGCGAAGATAGGAAACAACCCCTCCTGGTAGGGGGAGGGAGGTGCCCCCTGTACTAATTGTCTCCTTGTGCAGGCAGATCGCGGTGGATTCTCAGGGCCATTAAGACTGTCGTGCTTGGGCGCCTGGGTGGCTCAGTTGGTTAAGCGACTGCCTTCGGCTCAGGTCATGATCCTGGAGTCCCGGGATCGGGTCCCACATCGGGCTTCCTGCTCAACAGGGAGTCTGCTTCTCCCTCTGACCCTCCCCCCTCTCATGAGCTCTCTCTCTCTCTCAAATAAATAAATAAAATCTTAAAAAAAAAAAAAAGACTGTCATGCTTGATGCACCACAGAACCCGAATACATCTTAGAATAGGTTTTTTAACAGATGATTAGCGATTGCTTTCGGGAAGTGGTGCTTTGTGATCATGACCGGAAATGGAGATACGTTCGTGGGAAGTTTATCTACAAATCAGGGCCCTATATGAGTAAAGTGTCTCTAGTTATACGTGATGCTTTCACACTGTGCCTACACTGGCCGGTCTGCTCGAAGCCTGAGAAAGCCTGCTTTGGTGTTAATGATGTTCAAAGCTTATCTGTTAATTTGTGGTTTGGTTTGTTCATTTGTTTTCCCTCTCTTCCAAAGGGCCTCTCAAATTTACTATGGTTAGAAACTTTCTCCTTCAGTCATCTATGTTGAGGTCACACCCATAAAAACATGCTCCCTTGATGGAGGGGGAGTGAGGTTTCAAAGAAGGGCTTGTTCCCTATTTACTCACCAGGCAAAGCATCTACAATTCACAACAGTGTCCCACAGCTGAAACGAGGACCCAGGCAAGATGGCGAGCATTGCCTTCTCCTCTGTCTTTCTGTCATACCCCTTAGGCTCCTGGTGCCTTCCTTCACTCCCATCTTCAGGTGCTATTGTCCTTTTGCTGTTCCTCCCTCTGGTGGTTACTAATTCTTGTTCTACCACCTCGGTTAGTCTATTGCTTTTTATAGAAGTCAAAATTACTTGCTTACTTTTATGCCAAATCAAAATACTAACCTTTTTTGTTGAAAGTAGAACTACCCTACAACCCAGCAATTGCACTACTGGGTATTTACCCCAAAGATACAAATGTAGTGATCCGAAGGGGCCCATGCACCCCAATGTTTATAGCAGCAATGTCCACAATAGCCAAACTATGGAAAGGGACAAGATGTCCATCAACAGATGAATGGATAAAGAAGATGTGGTATACCCACACACACACACACACAATGGAATATTATGCAGGCATCAAAAAATGAAATCTTGCCATTTGCAATGATGTGGATGGAACTAGAAGGTATTATGCTAAGTGAAATAAGTCAATCAGAGAAAGACAAGTATCATATGATCTCACTGATATGAGGAATTTGAGAAACAAGACAGAGGACCATAGGGGAAGGGAGGGAAAAATGAAACAAGATGAAACCAGAGAGGGAGACAAACCATAAGAGGCTCTTAATCTCAGGAAACAAACTGAGGGTTGCTGGAGTGGAGGGGGGTGGGAGGGATAGGGTGGCTGGGTGATGGACATTGGGGAGGGTATGTGCTATGGTGAGCACTGTGAATTGTGTAAGACTGATGAATCACAGACCTGTACCTCTGAAACAAATAATACATTATATTTAAAATACATTATATATATATATATATAATTAAATACATTATATTTAAAAAAAGAAGAAGATAGTAGGAAGGGAAAAATGAAGGAGGTGGAAATCGGAGGGGGAGATGAACCATGAGACACTATGGACTCTGAGAAACAAACTGAGGGTTTTAAAGGGGAGGGGGGTGGAGGGATGAGTTAGCCCAGTGATGGGTATTAAGGAGGGCACGTATTGCATGGAGCACTGGGTGTTATGCACAAACAATGAATCATGGAACACTACATCTAAAACTAATGATGTAATATATGGTGACTAACATAATAAAATAGAATTAATAAAAAAAGAAAGACTAAAAAAATACTAACCTTTTTTGTCATTCTAAACTAAAAGCATACTTTACCTCTTTTCTCAAATTACCAATATAGAATTTTAGTTCTATTTGTCCAATTTCAAAAGAGTAGAAAAATTTATTTAAGAAATAATCTGCACCCCTTCCATATAGTGGCAATTAAAATATTTCCTTGACTTATCAAATATTTGGGCCAGGTCTTTGTTGTGTGCTAGACACTGTCCTAGGTGTTTTACACCTGTTAATACACTCAATCTCACAGCAACCTTTGGGAATAGGTACTTCTATTATTTCATTTGACAGATGAGGACGCTAAAGGAATGGGACTTGCTCAAGGTTATACAACTAATAAGCAGCTGGCCCAGCATGAAAACCCATCCAGTTTGGCCTCAGAGATGAGGTTCTTAGCCTTTACAATACACTCTCAATCAGTGGTTCCCAAAGTGTGGTCCCTGACCACCAGCATGAATACCTTTAGAAATGCTCATTCTCAGACCCTACCTGCGCAGAAACTCTGGAGGTGGGGGGTGCAGCAGTCTGTTTTAATGAGCCCTTTAGGTAATTCTGATGTCCATTTAAATTTGAGAACCTCTGCTTTAGAGAATAGTGAGGGGATTACTAGTATACATTCTAAAATTTCTTTCATATGGTAGCACATTCTTGCTTTTTTAAAAAAGATTTTATTTATTTATTTGAGAGAGAGAGAGAGCATGAGCCGGGGCAGGGGGCAGAGGGAGAAGTAGACTCCCCACTGAGCAGGGAGCCTGATGCAGGGCTCAATCCCAGGACTCTGGGATCATGACAAAGGCAGACACTTAACCGACGGAGACATCCAGGCACCCCAAGGAATGCCTTGCTTTTTTAAAAATGTGACTTAATGACTAAAATTATTATAGAAGCTTTAACGCATTACAGTACATATGGTACAACACTCGAGGATACATTTTTAAAATGGGGGCGCCTGGGTGGCTCAGTCATTAAGCATCTGCCTTCGGCTCAGGTCATGATCTCAGGGTCCTGGGATCAAGCCCCGCATTGGGCTCCCTGCTCAGCGGGGAGCCTGCTTCTCCCTCTCCCACTCCCCCTGCTTGTGTTTCCTCTCTCACTGTGTCTCTCTCTGTCAAATAAATAAAATCTTTTAAAAAATAAATAAATAAAATAAAGGCCTTAAAAAATTTCTCCCAACAAAGACTTTATATTGACATGAATATATTTTTTAAGGGTCCAGGTAGTAGCATTAATATTCTATAATGTGGTGGGCCACAAACCTTGGTCTGTAAACAAGTTACATCAGAATTACCTGGGCATGTCTATAATATAGACTTGGGGCTCCATCCCCAGAGACAATTTTCAGCAAGTCTAGGATAAGCCTAGAAATCCACAATTTAAAAATATTCCCCAGGAAATTCTGATGCACAATTACGTTTAGAAAAAAATGAGGACCTTAGGTTTAGAAAGCAAGATTCAGGTCTAGATACGTAACTGATTCTTTTTTCTCTCCAAGTTTAGATTTCCCAATATTTAGTACAGATAATAATATTCTCTACCAGGGTTGTGAAGATTAGTGAGATAATATACACAAAAAGTAAAGCAATTCTGGAATAGAAAATTAATTACCTGATTATTGGAATTTCTCTTAAAGACATTAGAGCCTCTCCATACAGACTTGATGAAATCTTAGAATTCCTGCCATGCCACAGCCCCATTCCAAGGAATCCCCAGCCCATGGCATCATTACAAAAGTTTCCCATGCCAACAGGCTCATTCCAAGAATTTCCATGCCCACAGACCTATGTCAAGGAATTCTCATGCCAAAATTTTTCAAGGTATCAGTACCAATTTGGTTACTCTTGTATGAATAGTAATAATAACAAAAGATTCTCCTCATTCTTTAATCGTAGACTTTTATTTTTTGTTTGTTTTGTTTGAGTGATCTCTGTCTCTTTCTTCAATAATATAAACATTATTTTCAACTGTATAGTTCTCTTTGTTAATGGAGATACAGGTTAATTATAGAAGAATGGTTAAAAACAAAATTACATCCATAAAATTAAACATGAAGCTGTTACAAATGCAAAATTTTGTACATGTAATTTAAATAAAAATATTGCATAAGGTATATAAACAGCATGACCCCATAATGTAATAAATTATACCACATACATATATACTTGTATATGCATATATGTGTATACGGATTTCAAATGCTGGAAAAATGTTTATGAAAATTTTACCTTGGATTCTATGGGGTTCACTTCTTATATTTCTGTATTTTCCCAATTTTCTACATTATGTATTATTTTACAAGTTAAAAAACAATTATTAAAATTATTTTTAAATTTAAAAAAAAAATGAATCCAGTAGAGGATATAAGTGGCCCAATGGTATCAGACCTCAACATGGAAGTATCTGTCATGACTACCTATGTAAGTCAGGCACTGGCACTAGTGAGACTTTCAGCTTGGCTTTGGAAACAAGGGCTCCTGGGGCTTCCCCAGGTTGATGCCAAAACTTATAGGTCATTCTGTAATCTAAGGGGTGGGCTCCAGTTACACAATTGGTCAGAACTCAGGCTGTAAACATAGTGAGTACCAGTTTTTCCCAGTAGTGAGTTTAATTTTGCCTGACCCATAGTAAGTGAGAGCTGCATAGCAATTTCCCAGTAGAGACATATTAAATTGTAAATTGGAGGACCTATGTTTAGATCATTTCAGACTATTAGTAAACCAAATATGAGATAAAAAAATAAATAATTTGACCAAGTAATAGAATAATGCAGAGATTTGTGAAATATTTTTCAGTTGACATTTTAAGGACACCATAAAGAAAGGTCATAGGGTATCATACATTATAGGGTAAACATTGTTTCTCATCACAAATTTCAGGATCTAAAGTTGCTATAAACACTAATGGCAAGAAAACCAAGTAAGAGGGTACTGGCTTTAGAGACGGAAGAGCCACATTAGAGTTCCAATTACACCACTGAGTGTAGCTGACGGACTTTAAGAATGTGTAATGACCTCTCCCAACCTTATTTTTGCAAGCGGAAATTGAGATAATACCATTGTCTACTTTATAAAGTGCTCTGAGGATGAAGTAAACAATTGCGTGTAAAAAAAAATCACACAGAGGCACACACACACACCCCTAGGTTTGTTTGTTTTTTTCCATCCTTGCAACTTCCAATTCACCTAATGACAATTTATTTACAATTACAGTAACTACACACTTGTTGTTTGTTTGTTTAGGAGCCAATGAGGATTTCACAGATTCAAACAGATACCCTGAGACGTAAGATATTACAAAAACTATTTTTCTTTCCTAAAGCAAGCTTTAAGATCCTTAAAGTCTTTAAGACTTTTAAGATCCTTAAAGAGCAGAATTCACTTAAATCTATCAACATGTTTCAAAACTTTTACCTTCAAACTTCAAGTCATTTGCTGCTGCCATACCCCTGACAACATTTCCAGTTGGAAGGAATCGACACACCGGTTAAGGGGTTAAGACACCAGCTGAACATTTTCCTGCTGGGACTTCGATGTCAACGACCTCACTCGTATTGTCTCTGGACATGAGTTTAACACTTCAAGGAGTTGAAAAAGATTTATTTGTCTTATAAAAATGGAGACCCTGGATTGTGTGTGTGTATACGCACACACATGCTACCTCTATTTGCCTCTTATCATTTACCAACCTGAACTAGTAACTGACATCAAAAGCAGAGTAAGACTTTAATCTGTATATCTGAATACATTGCCTGGACATACATACACTTCACCATATAATTTGTATTCTAACAATAATTACACTAATGATGCTCTTTGAAAAAATAGTTATGTTACTCAAATAGCCAAATTTATTATATTGTTCCAAGTCTTACCCTAAATCAATCTGATTTTGCTCATTTAAACCAGAAGATTCTCGATGATCTGAGAAGACAGATAACATAATTTTTTTCCTGATTTATAACACAATTGGCATTCCACTGCAAGTACTAATTATTTAGATGTGTTACTACCATAATATTTTTAAATATACTATCCCTGAAAAAAGAAATATCTTATCCATCCAACATCAAAATTAGTGCTTCACATGTCCTGGGTGTAGGAGATAAGAAGGAAAATGCTGGAAAGAGAGCACACAAAATACATAGGTAACCAGAAACAAAACATAAGTCCATTGAATCCTTGCCAAAGAAATAAACAATGTTTTGCATTGTTTCTCCTCTTCATTGATTCTTTTTGAGGCAGAGAAATCTCCTGAAAGGCTGCTGGAATTTAGAATTACTCGAGATGATTATAATTGAATGGCCAGAGGGAAATGCTGCCATTATGTCCTTGAGTACAAAGAAGCAATGACTTCCATAAGGAACACTGAATGTCATATTTGCCATGAAGGCAGTAAAATAAGAAATAAAGAAGCAGAAGAATGTTATCACTGTTTTTAATGCATTTATATGGGCTTCTGTGCTGGCATTTCTAACACCATGAGATCCATTTTGCATCCGATGAGTGTGCTTGTAGAGAGAAATGAATAACATAAGAGTGCACATCACAAATACGGCTAGAGGAAATAGTAATGCCAAGTTGACAAGAAGCACTTCATTAATTTGCCTTATCTTGGGTTCAGTCCTCTTCAGCGTGGCATTCTTGAGGACATCATCATTGTCCATATTTTTAGGGTAATCTGCCTCAATACACAGAGCTGCAGTGCTCATGGAGGCCAGAAAGCTTCCCAGAAGCAGCCAAGGCATTAACTTTGAGATCCTGACTTTCAGCCAAAGAAAATAAGGCTGAGTGAAGCCTGATATCTTGAGGCAGTAAAATGCAGAAAGGCAGGTGGCAAACCAGAGACTGACAGAGTTAAAAAACATCCAAAAGAACAACATTGCTGCACCATAAACTTTTACCCTATAAAAGAATGGAAAGAACACAGAGAAAAAACTTTATACCATTAACACCATCAGCAGACCAAATCTCGACATCCTTATACATATGAAAAGGAGTTGCACTGGTGTTAGCTTTCTGCTTTTGATCAATTCTTTACAGTTGATGATGATAAGAAATCCATTTACTGTAATCCCTGTGATAAATTCTGCTGACATGATGATAACATGAGGAATAGCTGACAAAGAGGAGGCCATGTTTCCTACCATGAATCCTAGCTTTTTCTTATGGATGGTGTTAAATACCTCCTTCAGATGATCTTGCAGATAGGAACATACAGCCCTGAGAAAGCTGATCTTCTTCCAACTCCTGGATCATAAGTAGAATCTTGCAGTAGACTTTTACCTAAGGAAGCAAATCAGAGGGACTACTTTTTAAATCTGGTGCTCTTCAAAAGAAACTGTGGGGATGCAAATCCAAAGATTTGAATGATCGTGAGGTCTTCCAATTACATCCTAGGGAAAATTGCCATATTGGCATTAATCAGTTCTCACTCTTACTCAACTTTGCCAAAAAATATGATTATAAATATGTTTTATTTAGATTACTACTATTTCCTTTTTGTCTTTTGTTTTTTCCTAATGACAAATGATACATCCTCAGGACAGACAACTATTTTTTATTATTGCCACAAATATCCAACTTCAGATGTGACTCTTTCCTCAGTACATTTTTTTTCCCTTAATAATAATTCCAAAACACTTTAAAAAATTTCCTCCTCCCCGCTCCCAACTCCTCCAACCCAACAAAGGTAATTTCTTCTCCAGACTTGAAAATCATTTCCTGGGATGAAGAATCCTTCATTCCTCTAAATGATCTCTCATATTTTTAAAGTTTTCTTTGTAGAATTATGACCTGAATTTCAGCAAACTACAGTGATAGAAGTAGTGCTTAACTAACATAACTAATTCTCATGTTGCCATCATCTAATGCTCATGCTGAAGAGCATCATTTCAAAAGATTATTGTATCTTTTATTACAAAGAGGTGTTCACAAAACCTTACTGAACTTTAGGCACATCACACGTTAAATGTGAATAAATTATTATTACTTCATAAATAAAATATGGTGCTCAAACTGCTTAGCTCGGTGGCTAGGTCATACTAAACACTCAACAAATGTTACCTACTACTAATACTATTAAATATCTGTTTTCATACTGTGTTAATCCCAGCAAGAAAATAATGATTCTATTAAGAAATATTTTCAATAAGACAGTTGAAATAGTTTTAATAAGAAATAAGACTTATCTATACACTGCCTACAAAAGACATACATTAGGTGGAAGGACATACACAGACTGAAAGGAAAAGGATAGAAAAAGATATTTCATGCAAATGGAGCCAAGACAAAGCTGGACTTGCTGTACTTATATGACAACATAGCCTTAAAAACAAAGACTGCAATAAGGGATAAAGAAAGGCTTTACATAATGGTAAAGACTGAAACCAACAATAGGATATAACATTTGTAAATATTTATGCACCCAACATAGGGGCAATTAATATATAAAGCAAATGCTAGCAAACATAAAGGGACAAATAGGAATACATTAATAGTAGAGGACTTTAATACCCCATTTACATCAATTGGATAGATCATCCAGACAGAAAATCAATCAGAAAACGTTGGCCTTAAATGATATGTTAGGCCAGATGGACTTAACAGATATTTACAGAACATTCCATCCAAAAGCAACAGAATATAGATTTTTCTCAGTGTACATGGAATATTTTCCATGATAGATCATATGTTAGGTGATAAAACATTTCTTAATCAATTTAAGAGGATTGAAATCATTAAAAAATTTACAAATATGTGGAGATTAAACAACATGCTATTGAACAATCACTGGGTGAAAGAAGAAATCAAAAAAGAAATTTAAAAAAATGCCTTGAAACAAAAATGGAAAAGTATACCAAAATTTTTGGGAGGCAGCAAAAACAGTTCTAAGGGAATTCATAGTGATAAGTGTCTACTTCAAGAAACAAGAAAATTCCCAAATAAACATTCTAACTTTACAACTCAAGAAGTTATAAAAGAATAAATAAAAACCAAAGCTAGTAGGAGGAAGGAAATAAAAAGATTAGAGAAGAAATCAATAAAATAGAAATTAGAAAGACCATAGAAATGATCAATGTAACCAAGAAATAGTTCTTTGAAAAGATAAGCAAAATTAACAAACTTTAGCTAGACTGACTCAAATAAATAAAATCAGAAAGAGATGTTACATTAATATGACAGAAATGCAAAAGATCATAAGAGACTACTATGAACAATTATATGCCAACAAATTAGACAACCTAGAGAATGAATAAATTCCTAAAAACATACAATCTACCAACACTGAATCATGATAACATAGAAAATTGGAACAGACTGATAACTAGCAAGGAAATTGAATAGTAATCAAAAACCCCCCAACAAACAAAAGTCCAGGGTGAGATGGCTTTATCTGTGAATTCCACCAAACATTCAAACAATAATTAATACCAATCCTCAAACTCTTTCAAAAACTAAAAGAGAGGGAATACTTCCAAATTCGTTTTATGAGTCTAGACTGACACCAAAACCAAACAAAGACACCACAAGAAAAGAAAATTACAGGCCAGTATCTCTGTATATAATTTGAAATCAGAGTCGGTTAAGTGTCTGACTCCTGATATCAGCTCAGGTCTTGATCTCAGTTCAAGCCCCAATATGTGCTTAAGGCATTACATTCTCTGACTTCAAATTATATTACAAAACTACAGTAATAAAAACAGTATGGTATTGGCCTAAAAACAGACATATAGATCAAAAGAACAGAATAGAGAGCCCAAAATTAAACACATATGGTCAATTAATTTGCAACAAAGGAGTCAAGAATATACAATGCGGAAAGGACAGCCTCTTCAATAAATGGTGTTGGACAGATTGGTCAACCACATGCAAAAGAATAAAAGTGGACCACTTTCTTATACCATACACAAAAATAAACACAAAATGAATTCAAGACTTGAATGTAAGACCTGAAGCCATAAAACTCCTAGAAGAAAACATAAGCAGTTAGCTCCTTTACATGAATCTTGACAATGATTTTTTGAACCTGACACCAAAAGCAAAGGCAACAAAGACAAAAATAAACAAGTGGGACTACATTAAACTAAAAAGCTTCTGCACAGCAAATAAAACCATTAACAAAATAGAAAGGGAACATACTGAATGGGAGAAAATAATTGCAAATCATATATCTGATAAGGGGCTGATATCTAAAATGTATAAAGAACTCATACAACCCAACAGCAAAAACAACCACAAAAATCCCCAAAAAACAAACAAAAAAACCAATTTGATTTAAAAATGGGCAGGGGGTCCCCTGGGTGGTGCGGTCAATTAAGCATCTGACTCTTGGTTTCAACTCGGGTCATGATCTCAGGGTTGTGAGATTGAGCCCCATGCTGGGCTCCGCACTGAGTGTGGAGTCCGCTAAGGTTTCTCTCTCCCTCTCCCTCTGCCCCTACCTACACTCACATGTTCTCTCTCACTCTAAAATAAATAAATATTTAAATAAATAAATAAATAAATGGCAGAAGAGGAGTGCCTGGGTGGCTCAATCGGTTAAGTGTCTGACTCCTGATACCAGCTCAGGTCTTGATCTCAGTTCAAGCCCCAATTTGGGCTCCACACTGGATGTGGAGCCTATTTTAAAACAAAATGGGCAGAAGATCTGAATAGACATTTTTTAAATAAGACATATAGATGGACAACAGGTACATGAAAAGATGTTCAACATCATTAATTATCAGGAGAATGCAAATGAAAGCCGCAATGAGATACTGTTAGGATGGCTATTATCTAAATGACAAGAAAAACATGTGCTGACAAAGATAGGAAGCAAAGGGAATCTTTGCACACTGCTGGTAGAAATGTAAATTGGTACAACCACTATGGAAAACAGTATGGCAGTTCCTCAAAAAATTAAAAATAGAACTACCATATGATCCAGCAATTCCACTTCTGGGTATTTATCTGAAGAAAACAAAAACACTAACTCAAAAAGATATATGTACCCCCATATTCACTGAAGTATTATTTATAAAAGCCAAGATATGGAAACAACCTAAGTGTTCATCAATGAATGAATGGATAAAGAAATTGTGATACACACACACACACACACACACACAGAGGAATATTATTCAGCAATAAAAAGAATGAAAGAATGAAATCTTGTCATTTGCAACAACATGAATGGACCTTGAGGTCATTATACTAAGTGAAATAAGTCAGACAGGAAAAGACAAATACTGTATGATCTCTCTTATATGTAGAATAAAAACAAAAAACAAAAAACAAAAACAAAAAACCCCAAAACAAAACAAACCAAGCTCATAGATACAGAGAACAAATCGGTGGTTGAAAGAGACAAGGGGTAGTGAGTGGGAGAAATGGGTGAATTATTTTTTTTAGTTTAAATAAGTTGAATAAAAGATAGTAAGAGTATTGAAAAGAAAAAAAGAAAAAAGC
Organism: Neomonachus schauinslandi; assembly: GCF_002201575.2. NCBI lineage: Eukaryota > Metazoa > Chordata > Mammalia > Carnivora > Phocidae > Neomonachus > Neomonachus schauinslandi. Next base: position 44,664,636 of record NC_058414.1, on the reverse strand, counting down.
AAAGAACTGGATTTGCCACCTGTTGTCCACACACTTTGATGTTTTTTAAAGCCTCCCAAGGTCACTGGTACAAGGTACATCCACTAGCCCATGAAGGTAAATGTCAGCTCTACCTCCGGAACATTCCCTTGAGGGCTTCATCACCTTCTCCACCCATCTTCTACATTTCATAGCTATTCAAAATGCAGCAAGATTTGCCCCATCTCTATCTCTTCTAAAATGCTAGTTCTGTGACTTGTACATCAATTTTGCCTTTGATTTCTGGACTCACCATCGCCCTTGTCTATAAACTTTGATTTTCCCCAGGGAAAGATATTTGCCTGCCCCATGGCCTCCAGGAGTCTATTCCCAATTCTAGGTACAGGTGAAGAAGCTTCATCTCTATTCTAAACTATAGACCAGTGTCATGATTAGGATGAGAGAAAGAAAATGGAGTTTGTATAGTTTACAGATTTGTGTCCTAAATTACCTCTCTGAGACTGGATCATATATATTGAATGATTACTTTTAAAAGGATCTGATAACTGAGTTTTCAAATACTATAGACCTCTACAGAATCTGATTCTTAGTTAAACTAGAAATTACTTCAATTATAGTCTTCTATTTTCCACAAATTGTGTTTTAATTAATATTTTTTTATAATTGTGTTTCACTGAATGAGGTTGTTGAATTAAATATGCCTGAGAAAATGATGTCCAATTTAGCATGTACATAACCAGCCAATTGACATTTACATGACAAACTATTAATTGTGTAATGTCAGACTAAAAATCTTGAAATGTATACTGCCTATTGGGGAAATTTTTTTAAAAAGATTTTATTTATTTATTTGAGAGAGAGAGAGCAAAGAGAGAGAGAGAGAGCAGGAGCAGAGGGGAGGGTCAGAGGGAGAGGGAGAAGCAGAGTTCCTGCCGAGCAGGGAGCCTGACTTGGAGCTTGATACCAGGGGCTTGAGATCATGACCTGACCCAAAGGCAGATGCTTAACAGATGAGCCACCCAGGTGCCCCTGGGAAATTATTTTTTATTATGATAAACGTTCATTGCTGTTTGCCCATTCTATTACAAGGCATTATGGAAAAGACATATACATATACCCGAAATATATCCTATTCTAGTGCAGAAATAGGGAACTTTTTTGTATTTCAAGTATCTTCACCATGGTAATCAGCATCCGGGGAGATAGCAATCACATTATTTTCTTTATTTTCCATTATTTCTTTTCTATGGTCCTTCCAATTTTCTGTGGTAAACTAGAGTAATAAAATATGGAGCAAAAATAATTAATTTGGTTGTAATCAAGATTAATTTCTTGTAATAAAGATTAATTATAATTGTAACTATATTTTATAAAAACTACTTCATTATTAAAACTGCATATTTATAACAGCAACTTCAGAATGCATAAATGCTATGGATACATAAAACCTTAATAAAATACGAAATCACACAAAACATTTTATAAACAGTTATTTTGAATCTCATTTCTTAGACAAATACATAAGTTGTAAGTTGGATTCTATTCCTGCTGAGTGTCCAAGGGCTTTCACATTTTTGCTGAGTTAGTTTCAAACGACCTTGCATTTGTCACATTCATAGAGGTGCAGCTGGTAGCAGAGTCTGTGGGTTACATGATTCTGCTATGAGATTTGAATTTACCCAGCGCTTATTTCATTCTGAAATCTGGAAACTAACTCTAATTTGCGTCTCTAAATACATCACTTAATTGAAGAGAAAGCTTGAATTTCCCAAGAACAATTCTAAAAGCATAATTGACATTCAGCCACAATTTACCTAGTTAGAATTTGCATTTGTGATTTTCCTGTCATATATAGACTGTTTTGCATTCGCCCTTATTGAATCCATTTTGGAAGAAAGTTTTAGTGAAGAGCTCTTTCTCAGATCTTGGGAAAGTTAATGGTGAGTGAGAGAGTCTTGAAGTTAATAATTCATAGGATTGTTTAGAGGTCTGTGAAAAGCAGTGGCCAAATGGAGAGAGATGATTTTTTTTTTAAGATTTTATTTATTTATTTGACAGAGAGAGAGACAGTGAGAGCAGGAACACAAGCAGGGGAGTGGGAGAGGAAGAAGCAGACTTCCCGCGGAGCAGGGAGCCCGATGTGCGCCTCGATCCCGGGACCCTGGGACCATGACCTGAGCCAAAGGCAGACGATTAACGACTGAGCCACCCAGGCACCCCAAGAGATGATTTTCTAATTAAATAATCTTTGAAAGTTTTACTTAAAAATAAATTTCTTAAAGAGAAATAACAGTATCTATAATTTATTAAATTATATTAACAATATTTATAACTTATTAAACAAGTTTTAGTTTACTGATCTTCCAGTCAATACATATTCTGAAGGCTCACATGAACCTTGGGAACTGGTATACCTCCCACAGAGTTTTTTGTTTGTCTGTTTGTTTGCTTTTCTCTCCTTTGAACAATGTGGTAAGGGTTGCCTGATTCTAAGAAGATGTTTATAAATGGCTTGAAAAATTAGAATGAACTTTAAATATTGACACTATGACCAGTTATTTCTCATGCACAGATATCAGCTTATTTGGTTCTCATTGATGATAACTGTATAAATGTCTTATTTTTTTAAAACAAGCACATTGAATTACTAGTACTTTCTAGTGCTTAAGGTAGGTGCTTTATAGATCACTAAGAAGATTGAAATTGTTTTCATTCTTTCAGTTGAAAATATTTTTGTTTACAATTTTTTCCATTACCCTTGCTTTAATATTGAAATTTTGCAGAGAATGGGCTCTAAAGACTGAATCTTTATTGGTCCAAATTAATGCATTGAATTGGCTTATTTCTGTAAAACAACAACAACAACAACAATACTCAAAATGTTTTTTTGGCCTTCTGTAAAGAACTGATGTAAAATTTCACTTATAATCTGTCTTGTCATTACATGGTCATAGGAGGTGAAAGGACTCTAAGTGTTTAAAACCATGTTTATATGTGTACCTTGTTCACACACTGGCGATATTTGGGCCACTGTCTCCTTGATGAGACCAGATTCCAATCACTAGAGAAACAATGTTTTAAAGTCCATGCAATATGTCTTTATGTATGTTCAATGTAGTTTTTTATGTTGGGTTGATTTCAGTATTCTCATAGGTGATATGAACTTTGAGTTGGAGACAAATTTCTTTTTAAAGGTTTTATTTATTGGGCACCTGGGTGGCTCGGTCATTAAGTGTCTGTGTTCGGCTCAGGCCATGGTCCCAGGGTCCTGTGATCGAGTCCCACATTGGGCTCCCTGCTCCACGGAAAGCCTGTTTCTCCCTCTTCCACTCCTCCCTGCTTGTGTTCCCTCTCTTGCTGTGTCTCTCTCTGTCAAATAAAATCTTAAAAAAAAAAGATTTTATTTATTTATTTGACAGAGAGAGAGAGCAAGCACAAGCAGGGGGAGTGGCAGGCAGAGGGAGAGGGAGAGAAGCAGGCTCCCTGCTCGGCAGGGAGCCCGATGTGGGACTCAATCTCAGGACCCCAGGATCATGACCTGAGCCAAAGGCAGTCACTGAACGACTGAGCAACCTAGGCGCCCTTGGAGACAAATTTTAAAATTTATTCTCTGAGTTCCCTCCACAAGTTTCTAGGATATTAAATATCAGGTGAGTGAAGGAGAATCTCAATAGGGTGAACATCAGACTCATAATCCAAGCTGCCAAAGTTATTTCCCTATGTGTTATATTCCATTCATGGGGTTATTCTCTGAAAAAAAAGTAGACATCAAATTTAAGTAATGGAAATTAAGTAAATTTTCTAATTGTACTCAGATTTGACAATATGTATTAGTTGCTTTGCAATAATATTAACAATATTTATTTTATTCTGAAAATGTATTCTAGGCATTGTTCTACATACTTACTATTGTTTAATTCTTACTGAAAAACTATGGAATTCCCTCATTTGATAACACAGTGAAGTTCCCAAACTGAAGCTTCAGAATAGTATAAATAAGGATTTGAATACAGGTGTTCTGTCTCTGGAGACCATGTTGCTGAGCAAAGCACCACATATATTCTGATTGGAATAGTGTGTTTCACTGAAATTATTTAAAGAATACATGTGAAATCAACTGGAGAATCAGTTTAATAGCCATAATTCTTTCTTTCCTTATATTCATTAATGGGAAAATACCGAATTTAATTCATTTGTTTAGGAGCACATCCATGAACTGATGAAACTGTGGAGACTGTATTTTTAGCATACCTGACTATATCTGAATGTCATGGAACTGAGGTGGCAAACAGCAAACAGAACCTAATAATAAGTATTAAATAAATATTGTAATTGATTTGTGTGTGTGTGTGGAAAGTGAGACACAACTCAGTTCATTGGAAAGTTATAGAACTCTTAGGATTCATAAAAACCTTATCAGTTAGTGGGATGCCTGGGTGGCTCAGTTGGTTAAGCATCTGCCTTGGGCTCAGGTCATGATCCTGGGATCATGGGGTCGAGTCCCACCTCGGGCTCCCTATTCAGCAGGGACCTGCTTCTCCCTCTGCCTGCCACTCCCCCTGGTTGTGCTCTCTCTCTCTGACAAATAAACAAATAAAATCTTAAAAAAAAATCTTATCAGTAGAAGAAAGAAATCATACCCCACCACAACCATGCCCATTTTATAGAAGAAGACATTTTGGAATCCCCTAGATTAAGTGACTTATTCAAGGTTAAATGACTAAAAAATAAGCAGAATTTATGTAGGTCATTTCAATTTCTGGACTTACATTTCCTCTTGGGCAAAACAACTGTATAGGAAAAAAATGGCTACAATTTTGATTTTGTCAACATTTTCAGACTCATCTTCTGCCAGAACCTTGAAGCAGTCGAGTTGCCTTTGCATGATCTATGTTCCATCTAGGACAGATAAAGAATAGTATTTCATCACAGAGTACAGCGATTCATGATCCACTGACTACTATATTGGATTAAAGTCCTGCTCGTGAGCCACCTCTTCTCAACTCCCCCCACTCAAGGTGATACTCTAATGCTTATGGTACTTCTGCTTTGAAAGCTTTCCCCTGTGTATAATTCATACCTTAGATTATCAGTGAATGAGGGAGTACAGAAGAACTTAGTTTCTCAAAGAGACTATGTAATTAAGGAACTCATTGTCTTCTTACCATGTCACTAAAATTTAACTTTTCTTATTCCATGGGACAGTTTATTTTTTCTTAAGATTATTTATTTATTTATTTGTCAGAGAGAGCGAGGCAGAGAGAGAACATGAGCAGGGGGAGAGGCAGGCAGAGGGAGAAGCAGGCTCCCCACTGAGCAAGGAGCCCGATGCTGGACTCCTTCCTGGACCCTAGGATCATGACCTGAGCTGAAGGCAGCCGCTTAAACAACGGAGCCACCCAGGCATCCCTCTATGGGACAGTTAAAACAAACAGGAAATGAAGGATGCAATACTTTTGAAAATTGCATAAAAATGCAAAATGTAAACTAGTTGTTTTGAACTGGCTGAATATGACAGATATGCATCTAAGATAATAGAACAAAGATAAATTTGGGGGAAGGACATTTTCATTTTTTTCATTGTAATTGAGTAAATGTTAAATAACATAACAGAAGCAGACAGAAGAAAAGTTTAGTCCAAGAGTCAGAGACAAGTATTTGAATGGTGCCTTAGTAGAAGTAAAACATGCATTCCATTACATCTCCATCCTGAAATGGACTGTAGCCCACTTTTAGATGTTTAACATTCCATAGTAACATGCACACCATCTGGAAAAGTAGCCGACAGCATGAAATATGGTGATAGCGTAAATGTACCCCCCAAATTGAGACTTCATAAAATAATTTATGAGAGAATAGGTAAATGGAGCATAATTAAGTGGTGCATTTTCTACCCAAATACTGAGTGCTGAAAGTACATTTAACTTATAAAAATTTTCTGGTATTTGTAGAAGAAAGAATTATCTCTACTGTAGAGATAGGAAACTATAGTTTTAATATGTAAGATAATTTACCTAAATTTAACCAGATGATCCATGACAAAAGTAAAAATAAATTTTGATCTTCATATACACAAATGGATATTTTTCAGGTACACTAAGCCACAATTTCTCCATAGTTGAGCCATTTCATAATCTGAACTATAAAAAAGAATACAACTCCAAATCATGGTTTAGAACACATAATAACAACCCCCCAAATCATGAAAGGCTGCTATTTTTAGTGGATTTTAAGACCAAATTGTTTCAATAAATTTGAATGAACATACACTGTCTAGATATTTTGACAGTGATCTGTCCCTTCTTCAGTGCTCTTATTTTCAATATCCATTCCAAATTTGATATTTGGAATATTCCAACATAAGACCCTAATGTATCTTTATATTTCCAGAAACACTCTGGACTCAAAATGAAAAGAGAGAGCAATTTGTTGGAGAATGATACATTTGTTACTATTTTCCTGATCTTTCCAAAGATAAATTATTGAAAGGAAAGATTTGTAGCAGTTATAAACCAACCAGCAATGAGTTAAAACTCCAGTAGCACCATTTATCTTCTTTAGCTTTAGTATAATTGTTTGGGCTGTCCATAATACAAGATGGATTTCTGTCCTTTTTTTTTTTTTCTTTTTTCCATGTCCTTTGTTTTTGATAGATTTTAAAAAGTTAATCAAACAAGATTTTTCCTTGTCTGAGATCTAGCTGATGTTACCTTGAGACAACATTTGTAGAAAATAAAAACCTCCATGCCCAATTTTGATGACATTGACATTGCAGAACTTCTGATGTATTCAAGTAGCGATATATGGACCTTTCAGAGGTCATAGGAAGCAATTCGTGTACAAATGGAGAAAAAGTAGTACAACTCCTATGATGTGGTCAGGTAGGCCTTCTGTGCTAACGCAGAGGAAGAAAACCAGATTATGTTCATAACAGTGTGTGCAAATTGAGTTTTTTCTTGAAAGGTATCCATATATAAAAATGTCAACACTTCAAGGAGACATACTTCTGAATCTGAAATACCAAGCTGGTATATTTATGACCGTGACATCTAAAAACTGATGAAGAGGAAGTAGAATTTTTTTCTCTTCCAAGATTACATGCATAGTACATTTTTGCATGTGTGTGCAGCAATATATGTACTTACTACCATCCTGCTGGTTCTGCCCCTTGGAAATAGAATATAGATTCTAGGAAATAGGTTAACTCTGGTTGCTTTTAAATTTTGATCACTGGATTTTTGGAATTGAATTTTCCACTTGGGTTAGATGTGGGCGCTTATTTTAAATGTATGTATTCTAATTCTCTTAACATTTTGCAATCACTGGTAATAAGTAAAAGAAATGGGGAAAGTTCTTGAGAGACTTTTCTTTCTTTATTTTCGCTAGAGCAGTTCTGCCTCCAAGAGAAGATGAGTATATATTCATTGATTGTAAACCTTGAAAATTAACATACCCACGACTATTGTTCAAATCACTCAATAGTTATCAGTGATCAAATAAATATGATTAAAATTATGAAGTAACCCTATTCTTTCTAGGAGGTTTAAAATATATGTTAAAAAGATAACTCAATATAGCTATGGATTTTATTACAAGGATTCCTCTACAAAAGGGAAAACAGAATCTCTTTCATTATCATTTTTATTAAAAATATGGTTATTGTTTTTTAAAATTTCACCCCTGTGGTCACAACATAGCTTTACAAAGGTCTAAATCCAGTGATCACATTTTGGATTATGGTTAGCACCATATTAGCTTGGGAAATAAGCATCTAAACCTAGTGATATCCTTTATGCAGGTCAGCCGCTAACTGCATGTGAACCGCTATCAGCATGTCCGCGTGCTTTTTAGAGTCTAAGTCACTTTCCTTCTACTCTGTCTCCTGAGTGATCACTGACACTGACAAATCACTTATGAATAAATCTCCCTATTTTGTTATTGGGTTAAGAAAACTTTTTTGTTTTTGTTTTTTCTTTTTCTAGCTGACAGTATTCTAAATGAAAACCAAAATTTTCAGTCAAGGCTAGTCATAGTTCTAAAAATGTAAGCGCTTTTTTTGTTAAATATTTTTTTGTGTGTCAAATATGGATTAGTGATTAATATAGGTCTAGAATCACAACTGCATAAACTTCCAATAATCTTACATTGTTTTTCTTTTGAAAAGAATGGAGGGGCGCCTGGGTGGCTCAGTCGTTAAGCGTCTGCCTTCGGCTCAGGTCATGATCCCAGGGTCCTGGGATTGAGTCCCACATCGGGCTCCCTGCTCCGCGGGAGGCCTGCTTCTCCCTCTCCCACTCCCCCTGCTTGTGTTCCCTCTCTCGCTATCTCTCTCTCTGTCAAATAAATAAATAAGATCTTTAAAAAAAAAAAAGAATGGAGTTGCTACAATCATTACTTACTGTAAAAGGAGTTCGTGTGGCTGAGAGGTGGGTAGGGGTTAGGGTGAAAAGTACACTTGAGGTGACCAGCACTGAGTAATGTATAGAATTGTTGAGTCACTATATTATACACCTGAAACTTATATAACACTGTATGTTAATTACACTTAAAACCTAAAAAATAATAAAAATAAAAAATAAAATAAAATAAAAAATTTAAAAGCAGTTTCAGGTGCACAGGTAGCACATCAACTGACAACTCATTGATGCAGCAGCTTATTTCTGTTCCTATTATATTGTGAGCATTTTATCTTGTTGTAAAATAATTTTCCAAAACATAATCTCTAATAGGTAAATAAATTTCATAATACAGTCATAGAGTAATTAATTATTCTTAATTTGTTAGACATTTATATTGTTTGCAATTTTGACTAATATTAAATAGAACATCTTTGCATGCAAGTGTTTGATTTTATTTCTGATTATCTGCTTAGATTGGGATAGAGGAGTATATCAAAGTATGTGACAATTTTTTTTTTTAAAGATTTTTATTTATTTATTCATGAGAGACAGAGAGAGAGAGAGAGAGGCAGAGGGAGAAGCAGGCTCCCAAGGAGCAGAGAGCCCGATGCGGGACTTGATCCCAGGACTCTGGGATCATGACCTGAGCCGAAGGCAGATGCTCAACCATCTGAGCCACCCAGGCGCCCTTTTTTTTTTTTTTTTTTGACAATTTTTAAGTTCATGAACTATATTAACATTTTTTTCAGAGAAACTGCACAGGTTTACGTCGCATTATGAGAATATGATTGTTTCTGTTTACTGTTTACTGTATCAGCATTTTGTGTTTCTTCTAAGGATGTTTTCTAATTTGATAGTGAAATGGCTTTTAATTTTTATTTGCATTTTTAGCGTTAAGTGTGGTTGAGCTTTTTTTGACATATGTATTACCCACTTAAGTTTTCTCTTCTGTAATTCATCTATTTATATCTATTGCCTGTTGTTGTTACTTCAATTTTAGTATATGTGCTGCTGAAGTGAGCACTGTTGTTGTTACTTCAAGTGACTTCCTTTCATCTTTATGCTTTAAACAGTTTCTTAATTAGAAAGTCAAACTTAATTCTGTATTTCTATCTATAAGTCATTATATATTTATTTGACAGAAGATGACCATGTTGTATTATTTGTAAAAGCCATTCTAATAGGAACTCTTTAATTTAGCTATTAAGCTTTGCTTTTTAATCTGTTACCATACGTTTACATACACCATCACAGATGGAGGTCAGAGTACACTGGAAATCTGGTGAGTATGAGAGAGACATTTGAGATTGTAAGTTTTTAAAAGCTGTAATTTTTTAATCTCGAATTAATTCATAAAATGAGTGACTGATGAATAAAACCATCTAAGGATACTATTACTAGCACAGAAGCTGGTAGGCCCAACAGACCATTCTGTTGTTCATAAACAAAAGGATTTTATCTACTTTGTCTCAAATTCTGGCTATTCTAAATTAATTTTTAAAAATGGAGATATAAATAAAATACATATTTTTACTTTCTTAAGAACAAATATATTATATATAAAAATTATATATACATACTTATATCCACATAAATATATATTACAAATATGTAATATGTTACATATTTATTACAACTGTCTCTATACATTACATATATTACAACCCCTACACCAAACTGATTGGAAGGCAAATATAGCCTTAAGGAGGAAAAATGACAGTGTTTTACACATTTAAGAATAACAAACAAAGCAAAACACCAAATGAAAAACAAAATAATAATGAATGGCAGTTCCCTAATTGAAGACAATTAGGGAAATTAAAAGGCAACACAGCATGTTTTTATTTCTAAAATGAATTTCTAAAGATAATATCTTAAAAGATGAAATCTTGCCTGCATATATTGGTGGTTTCTCAATTGTCCGTTTTAAAAAGTTAAATATAAATGGACGCCAATGATTAATGTGCTTAAAAGAAGATGAAAAGCAAATTATAATGGTTTTTTAGTAACTGTAACAGAGCGATGGAACATAACTTGAAAGAACAAGGTGGACTATGTATTTATGTAGGCTCTTCTTTAGCAAATGACACACACACAGCACAGAAAGAAAAAGTAGTGTTTATTTCTTATTCACTTTGGGACTCCTTTTTATTTACTTTGAATAGACATTACGGTTCTTGTTACACAATTATCTAGAACTGAAAAATAATACATAGTCCTAGATTTTATTAATTTTCAAAAATACTGAGAGAGTGATTCTGTATACTTCATTTAAGTGTTTTCTGGGATACGTGACTGGTTTGCTGGGAAGGAAGAGGGAATCTATCTTGAATGAAATAAACAATAGCTATACATGAAATCAACTTATAAATATGAAAATTCAGTTGGATACAGACACTCAAACACTCCAATGACTTTCTTGATTCTAGTTCTTCACTTTCTTACATTCTAGCTGACAATGATGTCAATTAGGTATTGAGACTTTGTGGTCTACAGACTATTTTAAGAATCTGATGAACACTGTGAACTACCTTCCTTTAAAAATATCACACCCCCCCAAAAATTATGGGTATAATTTCAGAGGTTTCACAGAATCTGAGCTTGATTGACTAATTACAAACACAGATTAAGATCCTCGTCTCAAGGAAAACAATATACGTATATTAGAAGGTCATAATAGTTAACTTTCAAAATAACAGGGTTTAATATTATGGGCATAGTGACAGAGAAATCTTTGGTCATTTATTTGTGGGATTTATCTTTATAAAAATTACAACAAATAAAGTTCAATGAAAATGAGAGTCAAAATCCATAGTAGGCCAATCCAAAACTCCTTTGGTCAGAAGTGTATTGCTTATTTTCAAGTTTAATTTTAATTTGAAATAAGTTCATAAGACTCCAGTTAATTTAGTGTTAGTTGAATGACATGTGGTTACAGCATTTTCTTTGGTGTATTAAAAAAAAAAGTTTTTACTTTAAAAAGGCATCAGCTGTGAATACCAAGACTGGTTTTTATGGAATATTTTCTCAAATCAGTTTTTCTGCAGGAAATCATCCAGACACAAGGATGTCCACTATTTGATTATAAAAAACAGCGTGTTCGTGTCATATAATGTCGGTTCAGAACGTTTCTCTTATTCAACAAGCAGTATGGCACAGCTGACTTATTGCTCCCCCAGTTCATGTGATATTCTGTGTTGGTTTTTTTTTCTAGTTAACTGGCACATTATTGATCTATTGAGATAAATTGTCACTTAAGCAAAAATCAGAATGCTTATTTTTCGTCTTTGCTTATAAGAATTCTCGTTTTGTATGTTTTATTTGCCAAAAATTCTAATTACAATAACTTCTGGAATACAGACAGGAAGATAAAAATACACATTTTCTTACCACTTAAAAATCTTCTTTTTGGTCATAATCCATCATCAAAATACAGATATTTTTACAATTAATTATTGTGCATTGTTCTTCTTTCATAACTAATATATGAATGTTATTTTAAACTTTATCATTAGTAACTGGGTTATAAGATAACTAAATCTGTGATGTAATAAAAGAGGTTGCTAATTTTTAAGTCTCAAAATAATGCTTGAAATTGCTGGGGCGCATGGGTGGCTCAGTCGTTAAGCATCTGCCTTCGGCTCAGGTCATGATCCCAGGATCCTGGGATCCAGTGCCACACCGAGCTCCTTGCTCAGCGGGAAGCCTGCTTCTCCCTTCCCCCCGCCCCCTGTGCTCATGCTCTCTCTCTCTCTCTCTCTCAAATAAATAAATAAAATATTTTTTAAAAAAATAAATTGCTTAAATGACATATTTTAAACATAAAAGCATGTACTATGGTTTTTAATCCCACTTATCTAATCTCCAGTTTTTTGTAGAGGTAGTTTGTATATACAGAATGGCACATATTTACATGGGGGAGGGATTGTAGTTCCTGCTGTGTCTGCTTACATGATAAATTATTGTACTCTGGGTCAATGCAGGTTTTGTTCTATGTAAATAAGTGAGATGACAGATCCTTTTACTAATCCATATTTACATGTATTATCTAGATTTTTACTGGTGACAGTGAATCTAGCTAATAGCCATAGTGCTTTATGGAAATGTATATTGAAAAGTTAAAAATACCATATAAACATAGGGAAATATTTTGATAGGTGAGTTAACTATTTATTATATTGTTTGCCACCATAATGTAAACATATAATCGTAATTTAAATTCATTATTAAACTTATTAGTCCACTACACTGAAATACTAAACTAACCTTTGGTATGAAAAGAGATCTACCTAGCTGAGCTTGAACATGAACATGAAACCATGTGGATGCTTTGTGCCATGTGGCTCTGTCTATGTCGATGAGGAGTTGTCAACTTCGGGTGAGAGAAATTTTAGGAGACTCACTTTTGGTAAAACAAAGCACAACTCCAGTCAGAGTTGGATTTACCAGGAAACCACTGAAGCACCCACAAGCTTCAGGGCTTCTTACTATGACTAGCCATTTGCTTTCAGGGCCTCACAAGGGACCCTCACAATGGGAATAAGCATATGCTTTTATAACATTTGGGAAAGTCAGGTATTTTATCTGAAAGCAGTGAAGACTGTTCTCTCTTCACTTTGGCTTCTTTATAGTTTCATCAGGGTAAATGGGATTGGAATGATAGAAGAAAGTTTTGAGGGGCATCTGGGTGGCTCAGTTGGTTAAGCGTCTGCCTCTTGGTTTCAGCTCAGGTCCTGATCTGGCTCCCTGCTCAGCGGGGAGTCTGCCTCCCCTCTCCCTCTGCCCCTCCCCTGCATGCGCGCATTCTCTTCTCAAAAATAAAAATGAATAAATCTTTAAAGAAAAAAAAGGAAGAAAGTTTTGAGATTAGTCTAAAAGGAAGTTAGTTGGGGATACATTGCAATTGAGTTGAAAGTAGCGCATAGTTAATGTGGCTCACAATCTCTTACACGGATGTTACATCATTCCTGGTTGTCGCTGCGTAGGAATGGCTTCCTGTCATCCATCATGCCAATTAGGCTGGTGTCATGTCACAAGGATGTTAGCACCTGAGTCAGAGGCATAGTACTTTATAAACATGTCCAACAGCATTTGACACTAGAAGAGAAATGGAGAAAAATTGGTCTTGAAATATACATACTCAAATGCTAGTCTGTGGAAATTTGTCCAAACTGTACAATTTATAAATGAAGGAAACAATTCCTGCAAAACTTTACTTGAAAGGACTAGTGATGAGCTGTGAATCTAAAAGAAATTTTTCTAAATTATTGTTAGTAATAAAAATTTCTATCAACTATTCTAGAAGATTGGATTATCTTCCTATTCTCTATAGAAAATGTCATAACATTGTTTCTTGTGAGGAGGCACTCAGAGTATATAGCTAAAAAATGTAGCAAAAGTATTATAGAAGTGTGTGAGGCAGTTATTAATAAAAATATGCATTTTATTTGCATTTTGTGATGTTTAAAGTATTTGCCAGCTTTTTAAAATATGTAATATGTTGTGATTTTTCTCTTTCTAAAAAATATTCATTTTTTAAAATTTTATTATGTTATGTTAATCACCATACATTACATCATTAGTTTTTGATGGAGTGTTCCATGATTCATTGTTTGTGCATAACACCCAGTGCTCCATGCAGAACGTGCCCTCTTTAATACCCATTACCAGGCTAACCCATCCTCCCACGCCCCTCCCCTCTAGAACTCTCAGTTCGTTTCTCAGAGTCCATAGTCTCTCATGGTTCGTCTCCCCCTCTGATTTCCCCCCCTTCATTTTTCCCTTCCTGCTATCTTCTTCTTCTTTTTTTTTAACATATAATGTATTATTTGTTTCAGAGGTACAGGTCTGTGAGTCAATAATCTTACACAATTCACAGCGCTCACCATAGCACATACCCTCCCCATTGTCTATCACCCAGCCACCCCATGCCTGCCACCCCCCACCACTCCAGCAACCCTCAGTTTGTTTCCTGAGATTAAGAATTCCTCACATCATTAAAACTAATGATGGAATGTATGGGGATTAACATAACAATAAAAATTAAATAAAGAAAGAAAGAAAGAATTCCTCATATCAGTGAGATCATATGATTCATGTCTTTCTCTGATTGACTTATTTCGCTCAGCATAATACCCTCTAGTTCCATCCATGTCATTGCAAACGGCAAAATTTCGTTTTTTGGGGGGTTTTTTGATGGCTGCCTAATATTCCATTGTATATATATACCACCTCTTCTTTATCCATTCATCTGTTGATGGACATCTAGGCTCTTTCCACAGGTTGGCTATAGTGGACATTGCTGCTATAAACATCGGGGTGCACGTACCCCTTTGGATCACTACATTTGTTATCTTTGGGGTAAATACCCAGTAGTGCATTTGCTGGGTCATAGGGTAGCTCTATTTTCAACTTTTTGAGGAATCTCCATACTGTTTTCCAGAGTGGCTGCACCAGCTTGCATTCCTAAAAAATATTCATTTTGTATCTGATTTTGTATGCATAAATTTGTATTCTTTTTTATAAAGAGGGCCCAGATTGTACAACTTTAGGCCTCATAAAACCTGGTCTGCCCCCTACATGAGAAAATCATAAAGAACTCTAGACAGAATCTTAGGTAAGGAAGAAGCAGTCCAGTGACCTTTTTCTTATTCTTTCTCTTTTTTTTCAGTGATCTTTTTCTTTTTTTTTTTTTTTTTTTTTTTTTTTTTTTTTTTTTTAAAGATTTTATTTATTTATTTGACAGCGAGAGACACAGAGAGAGAGACACAAGCAGGGGGAGTGGGAGAGGGAGAAGCAGGCTTCCCGCCGAGCAGGGAGCCCGATGTGGGGCTCCATCCCAGGACCCTGTGATCACGACCTGAGCCGTAGGCAGACGCTTAACGACTGAGCCACCCAGGCGCCCCTCAGTGATCTTTTTCTTATGGAATTCTAACTTGATTCCTGATGCTGCCACTACAATTAGCCTTCGGGAAAATAGAATTCTTTTTTGTTTTGAAATTCTGTGCCCTGTCTCCACTCCTTCCAAAGAGTAAAATTTGCATCAAAATTGTTACAGTGAGTCATCTTTGTATGATAAGATTCTGCATGGTTTTTAAAAATACATATTCTTTTTTTCCTTCTTTTTTAAAGTTTTTTGTTTTAATTCCAGTATAGTTAACATACAGTGTTAAATTAGTTGCAAGTGTTCAATATAGTGACTCAACAATTCTATGCATTACTCAGTGCTCATCATGATATGTGTACTCTCAAACCCCTTTCACCCATCCCCCACCTTCTGGTAACCATCAGTCTGTTCTCTATAGTAAAGAGTCTGTTACGTGGTTTGTCTCGTTGTCTCTTTTTTAAAAATTTTAGTTATTTATTTTGACAGAGAGAGACACAGCAAGAGAGGGAACACAAGCAGAGGGAGTGGGAGAGGGAGAAGCAGGCTTCCCGCCAAGCAGGGAGCCGAATGTGGGACTCCATCCCAGAACCCTGGAATCACGACCTGAGCTGAAGGCAGACGCTTAACGACTGAGCCACCCAGGCGCCCCTCTTTTTTTAAATACATATTCTTTGACATTGCTTATATTTATTTTCTAAATTGCAAATGTGCTTTCATTTTTTAAAGTTAAGGTTTTATTTTTTTAATACTGGTTCTTTTTTTTTAAGTTTATTTATTTATTTATTTGAGAAAGAGAGAGCGAGCAAGCACGAGTGGTGAGGGGCAGAGGGAGAGAAAGAAACAGACTCACCGCTGAGCAGGGAGCCCGGTGCGGAGCTCCACCCCAGGGTCCTGGGACCAGAACCTGAGCTGAAGGCAGATGCTCCACCGAGTGAGCCATCCAGGCACCCCTAAAATTAAGGTTTTATTTTAAAGAACTTGGCTTAAGCACAAAGTGAAAATGATTTTGTTCTCATAAATTCAGTTTGAATTGATTTTGACTTTACATTATTGAATATTCATTACATGCCAGGCCATAGAATTAGCCAAATAATTAATTCATTACAATGTTAATTTTAAAAATGTATGAAAAAACAAAGAACAAAAAAGCTGAAAAAATCCTACAATGTGTGCTAAATATTCAATCTTACAAAGCTTGGTTTTCTGAAGGAAACACAGCTTATTTCTTGTAAATTATCTTGAGTTTCTTATCCTATCTGAGCAGTCTGTGGAGAAACATTTACTGACTACCCGAGGAATCTTCCTCTCCCCACTTTGGTCATTCCTGGTTCACAGGGACTTTCCGTAGAGGGCAGCGAGGGATGATTGGGCTTAAAGACAATTACGGACTAAATGTGCTCCCATTTTATATGTTGAAATCCTATCCCGCAGGGTGGTGGTTTTCAAAGGTGGGGCCTTTGGAGGTAATTAGGTCTCGATGAGGTCATGAAGGCGGGGCCCTTATGATGAGATTAATGCACCTGAAGCAAAACACCAAAGTGTTTGCTCTCTGCCAGGTGAGGGTCCGGCAAGAAGACAGCCGTCTGGGCGCCTGGGTGGCTCAGTTGGTTGAGCGACTGCCTTCGGCTCAGGTCATGATCCTGGAGTCCCTGGATCGAGTCCCGCATCGGGCTCCCTGCTCGGCAGGGAGTCTGCTTCTCCCTCTGACCCTCCTCCCTCTCATGCTCCCTGTATCTCATTCTCTCTGTCTCAAATAAATAAATAAAATCTTAAAAAAAAAAAAAAAGAAGACAGCCGTCTGCAAACCAGGAAGAGGGCTTTCACCAGACACCGGATCTGCGGCGCCTTCGTCTTGGACTTCTCAGATTCCAGAATTGTTAGAAACAAATGTTTGTTGTTTAAGCCACCCAGCCTGTGGTATTTTGTTCTAGCAGCTCGAGCAGGCTAAGACAAAGGCCCATCTCTGGGTCTCTGGGGAAGGGCTGCAGAACTCACATTCCTCCATGTCTCCGCAAAAGACAGACCGCCTTCCAGATACGGAAGAACCATCTCTTCATGTCACTTCTTTCCCTTGTTTTCTCCCTTCATCACACAGTATGGTTATTTTTTCAGGCTGGATTTCAAGCATTTAGCAGGAAGGCTTTTATTATAGGTTGAGGAACTTGCTTTCCCAAGGAAAACTCTGGAAGGCGTTGTACGATGGATGGAGAATCCAAAATTCCCAGTTATTTTATTATAAAATGTGCAGTATAGGACCCTTCTTTTTGCTCCTGTGTGAGATTGTTAAGTCTTTGACTTGATACCTCCGCATTTCTCTGGGAGGAAGTTTTTTTTTTTTTTTTTGCTTTTAGGCAATCATTAAGGGGATGATAGTAGTCTTCTCTATTAAAACAATAATAATATATCAGAAAAAGTAGGCTACAAAGCTCATGAATAGTAACCTAGTTGCGCTAAATGTAAGTAGTCACACAAAAAAATTTGAAAGGATGTGCACTAAATATCTTTGTTGGTTATTACTTGGTAATTTCTTTCCTCCTATTTTCAATTTTCTAGTTTAAACATCTATACTTAGACCTTTAAATAAATATAGCTTTTTTTAGTTAGAGTTAAATGTAAAAGTGAATAAATATATAAAATCCAAGTGGAGAATCGGAATTACTTTTTAGGTGTTCATTATAACCATGTATGCCTAAAATACAGTTTTAAATTGCAGATTAATCAATTATTAATTGAGTCTTTGGTTCTCAGAGAGAGTGTTACTTTGTTTAAAGGAAATTTAATCATCTTATCCTCCCCATATTTTATATTTTATTCTTGAATCCAACAAATTTTGCCTCCTGACATCTCAATCTATAACTAGCACCATTTTTATTAACTTTCCAGTTGAAGGAAATAGAATTATTGATTGTTTGCTTGTTAGTTATTTGTTTCTGCTAATGGAATATAAGTTTCATGAGGTCTAGAACTTGGCTTTGTTCATCCCTAGCACCTTAGTGTCACACATGGTTTATAGCAGGCATCCAGCGAGAAAATTGATAAAATCTGTCAAAACTTTTTCACTTACATTAGCTTGCTTCAGTCCCTCAAATGTTTCCTGTTGATGTTTTGCACTGAGCTATTTCTTCTTTTCTCACCAGTACTATGAATCCTGTTGCTGATTTTGACACTAAAAACATGTTCATGATTTAGATGTGCAAACCACACAGAACCTTGTGTTATTCACTTGTGTGTTGACTTGATTCCTGGCTTCATTTTATTTGATATCTTCAGGTCTTTGAACTCAATATATTTACCTTTTTATGTTATTGTGTCATGTATTTGCAAAGATGCTTCAGATTCTTTTGAAAATGAGAAAAGTGGAGAAGCAAGAGTGGCAGAACACAAAGAAGTCAAGAACGGCTTTGATATACATTGATTATAATTGAGGTGACTATGTAACTTATTGCTCAGACCATGGAATTTTTGAGAGCGAAATGGAGAGTGCATAATAATTACGCAAAATAAGATGTCACTCTAATTTTTTTTAAAGATTTTATTTATTTATTTGAGAGAGAGAATGAGAGAGAGAGAGAGCACATGAGAGGGGGGAGGGTCAGAGGGAGAAGCAGACCCCCTGCTGAGCAAGGAGCCCGATGTGGGACTCGATCCTGGGACTCCAGGATCATGACCTGAGCCGAAGGCAGTCGCTTAACCAACTGAGCCACCCAGGCGCCCAAGATGTCACTCTAATTTTGATAACTTTGTGATTTGACAAGATCAAGGAAAATGTTAATACAAAAATAATAATCAGTCATAAGATACTTGCTTCTCTGGTCCTGCTTCACCATTGGGATGATTACAGAGAACATGACCTGCTCTCTAACCCATCTTCTCTGTGCATGTGCCATTGGCCACTTTTTCCCCCTCTCTGGCCATCTGGAATATTTTTTGCATGGACTACAGAGGTGCAAGGGCATCATCCTACCCATGAAGTACAGATTTTTCCTTATGAACCGTTATCTACTAAATTCTCCTATGAATTTGTAAAATTAAAGCAAAAGCTGAGATTCTCAGTATATCCTAGCTTTGTGTCTCAGAATTCTCCTTCAAATGAACATAGAGAAGACTATGTACTTAAAATCTAAATAGATAAAAGGTAAAAATATCGGAAGAAGGAGAAAAAATTAGCATAATATTCCAAAACATTATTCTGCCAAAAATGCAAAGCTTTCCCAGCTGGGTTCATGCCAACTTACCCAGTATCTTCACTTGCCATTCTCTTGCTCAGGGACATTTTGTTCCTAGAAAATGAAAATTTTCCTTGAAAATCTTGCATCTCCCTGGTTAAGACTCCTGACTTCATTTTACATTTCTTACTCTGTTCTCCTTTGTCCCAATTCTTTCCCTAAAGAGAGAGAGAGAGAGAGAGATTAATTTGTTTATTAGAGAAGCAATATATATGAATTCTAACAATTTGATATGACAATTCTATAAAAAAAATAAAGTGCTTTTCTTTATTCCAATCTCAACTCCTTAAGATACCAAGTATGACAATTTGATAAGTATACTTAGACATTTTTCTATTATATCTATTATATATGCATCACATACATATATAAATGTGGAATCTCCCTTTTCACTGGATACATAATGGACATCTCTACAAATCAACATATCAGATCCAATTCATTCTATTGTGGAATGTTCCACGGTATGACTTTCTCATAATGTTTTCCAATATCTTAGGAAACTTACATATGAGACAACACACATAGTTATATTTGCAATCACCTGGCACAAAGAAAATTCTCAGTAATTTCAGCTCTCATTTGAACAGTATAAGGAGCAACATTTCAAATCTTTATGCCTCAAGTATCTCTAAAATCTGTTTCCTTTTCAGCATTTCTACCATGACCATCAATTTTGTTGTGGAAGTTTATAAAAATCCTCACATACTACATATAAGAAAGAGCTCTTTTAGTGAAATGAGATGACAAACAGCTTAGGCTTTTCCATTGTAGAAATGTTTATACTTTGTTTCATTAAAATAATGCCAGTTATGATTTTGGTTTACAGTTGCATCTTACTGTATTGTGGTAGTAAACATAAACCAAGATTTTTTGACTGTCCTTCCGTTGATAGGTGAGTGTCTGTGCTCTTCCCTTGAGTCTAGGGAGGTTATGGTGGATTCTACCATTAACAGTAAAAGTAACGCTATGTGACTTCTGAGCGAGGTCAGAAAAGGCCATTCAGCTTTTGCCTGATTCTCTTGGGATGCTTGCTCTGAGATAAGCCAGTCACCACAGAAGAAAGCTGCCTTCTCTATCTTTACCATTTTGGAAAAAAAGAACATTACAGAAAGCTGTTATATGCTGAGGGACAAAGTATGATGTAAAAAAGGGGGGTAAAGTGAATAAAGACAGAATATGCTAATAGTGCTTGGCTCTGGCTGTTGGGATTATAAATCATATTTTCCAGCCCTTAAGATTATATTGGACTTTCGGGGCACCTGGGTGGCTCAGTCGTTAAGCGTCTGCCTTCGGCTCAGGTCATGATCCCAGGGTCCTGGGATCGAGCCCCGCATCGGGCTCCCTGCTCTGTGGGAAACCTGCTTCTCCCTCTCCCACTCCCCATGCTTGTGTTCCTGTTCTCGCTATGTCTCTCTCTGTCAAATAAATAAATAAAATATATTAAAAAAAAGATTATATTGGACTTTCTAAAATATTTAAGAGTGTGTATTTCTATTATTATTAAAACAAAATAAGCCAATAAAAGAAAGGGAAAATAAATTGTATTTTTCTATGTACATGTAGACCTTAATATTATGTTGTTATTTAAAATGCTTCCCTTTGGGCGCCTGGGTGGCTCAGTCGTTAAGCGTCTGCCTTCGGCTCAGGTCATGATCCCAGGGTCCTGGGATCGAGCCCCACATCGGGCTCCCTGCTCCGCGGGAGGCCTGCTTCTCCCTCTCCCACTCCCCCTGCTTGTGTTCCCTCTCTCGCTATCTCTCTCTCTGTCAAATAAATAAATAAAATCTTTAAAAAAAAATGCTTCCCTTTGCTTCTCTCAAAACATATAGATATTAACTAAAAATAAAGCAAATTTTAAAAAAAAGGATAGGTTAACTAATTACATTTATTGTTTCTATCTAAAGAATAGATGGAGGTTAAATTTATTTATTGAGACCTCTTTTTGGGACCTATTGACTAAATGAAAATGTTTTTAAATGAATGAGGGATTGCTGATCCACAAGTAATATAGCAATTTATATTATATATCTTATTTTATGCCATATAGCTTATTTTATCATACCTTTAAATCTGGCATTTAACTAAAAATAAAGCAAAATTTATCTATATGCTTTATACCCATACCTATACCTATACCTATACCCATACCCATACCATACCTATATCTATACCCGTAGCCATAGCCATACCCATACCC